>NC_084988.1:27800894-27935894 GCF_963691925.1 Scomber scombrus
TGCAGGATAGAACATATGACCACATGCTGACTTGATGCTCCCAGCAGTGTTTTGACAGGTCGTCATACACTGACTAAAATTCATATATCATTCAACTGTGTGTTCAGTACTGCTAATATAGATTTCCTGTATCTGTCTGCCTCCAACAGCCAAACAACAGACTTTTACAGGAATATGAGTGCATGTCTTTATTAACTTTTAAAGGCAATTCTTTGCAAGTTAAGAAAGTGATCGGGAGAGCCCCTGTAGCCCAAGACGTCGGCAAAATGCAAATCATGCCACCTCCTGAAGAGGGAACCACCAGATTAACATGTGTCAGTACAGGCCAACAAAGAAGCTGAGAAAGACCCCTCAAGTGTTTACCTGGTGAAAGAACAAACTTTACCAAGGTTGTACCTATTCAAAAGCTCACTGCTGACATCAGTTGCTACATTTCACAGATCCCATTACTGATTAACATAACAAAGACTGCAGGACTCTTGAACTTTCCAAAGGGAGAATAGTTAATATGTTTTTCTCTTATTTACAAATTAAACACAATCTTTTCATTCAAGCTGAGCAAATATGTTCCTCTTTGAAGGTTGACAATAATGTATTGATGATGTAGCACTACATACAGTTTACACGTGGCAGTCAACCGGCTGGTGCTTGAGTTGGCCTTCTCACAATAACAGCTGTGGAAAAGTACAGTGAACTGAACACTACTGCTGTTACTACTACTTATTTGGAGGAGATGCACTGTATGAGCTACATATTGATATCAGAACACAGATGAACTGGTATTTGCAGCACTCTGAGGTTATATCCTCAAATATGCTGGTTTGATAGTGACATTTGAAATTGTCCATACGGTGCCACGAAAAATCATACATCAATTTACTTCTCTCTCTCGATACAATCCTGAACTACCTGAGATGGTGGTACCAGAGCACAGTGCCATTATAAACAGCCAGGCTTTTACTAAATAACTGCACACCCCTCTCCACAAACTAGACTGGTTGGTTATAACTGGATATTTTAACCAGGTCTCATCAATCCTGTCCATCACTGCCTCTTTCCTAACTTTCAGTGAAAGTGGCATTTTATTCTTTAAATGTATTAATGTGCAAATGGTGTTGTGTCAACTCAGTTACAATATGTCATCATTTACAATGTGAGATACAGTAGAATTAAAACTAAAATAATATGATGAAAAAAAATGTATTATTTATTTCTCTTATCACCATACTAAATCTTCTGATTGGTCATGTAACAACACACTGCACCTAGACAACAATATGATATCCTGCCCCTAGACAAAAGTATTGGGACACCTGGCCATTACGCCTGCATGAGCTTTTATTACATCCTATTCTAAATCCATAGGCATTAATATGAAGTTGGTCCACTTTTGCAACTATAACAGCTTCCACTCCTCTAGGAAGGCTTTCCACAAGATTTTAAATATTTGTCTGTGGGAGTTTTGCCAATTCATCCAGAAGAGCATTTGTGAGGTCAGGCACTGATGAGAAGGCCTAGCTTGCAATCTCCATTCTAGGTCATCCCAAAGGTGTTCAATGGGATTGAGGTCTGTGCAGGACTGTGCAGGTCTGTGCAGGACAGTCAAGTTCTTCCACACCAAACTCACCCAACCATGTCTTAATGAACCTTGCTTTGTGCACTGGGGCACAGTCATGGTGGAACTGAAAAGGGCCTACTGATCGTTCCAAACTGTTCCTACAAAGTTGGAAGCATAGAATTGTCCAAAGTGTCTTTGTATACTGAAGCACTAAGATTTTCCTTCACTGGAACTAAGGGGCCTAGCCCAATCCCTGAAAAACAACCCCATACCATTATCCCTCTTCCACCAAACTTCACAGTCAGGCAGGTAACGTTCTCCTTACATCCGCCAAACTCAGACTCATCCATCAGACTGCCAGACAGAGAAGCGTGCTTAGTCACTCCACAGAACACATTTCCACTGCTCCAGAGTCTAGTGGCAGCGTGCTTTACACCACTCCATCCGATGCTTGGCATTGTGCTTGGTGATGTAAGGCTTGCATGCAGCTGCTCGGCCATGGAAACCCATTCTGTGAAGCTCCCAGTGCACAGTTTATATGTTGATGTTAATGCCAGAGGAAGTTTGGAACTCTCCAGTTATTGAAGTTAACAGAGTGTTGGTGACTTTTACGCACTATGCGGTATGCCATTTTGTGGTTGAGTTGCTGTTGTTCCTAAATGCTTCCACTTTTCAATAATACCACTCGGACTGAGTGGTGTAAAGCAAGCTGCCACTGGACCCTGGAGCAGTGGAAACATGCATCTAGTGGGGAAGAAATTTCATGAACTGACTCATTGCACAGGTGGCATCCTATGACAGTACCATACTTGAATTCACTGAGTTCTTCAGAAAGACCTTCTTTCACAAATGTTTGTAAATGCAGACTGCATGCATAGGTGCCTGATTTTATACAACAGTGGCAATGGGTGTGAATGCAACACATGAATTCAGTGATTAAGACTTTTGTCCATATAGTGTATATTGACCCAGCCCAGTTGCACATATGAACTGAAATACCAGGTGAGCTCGATGACGCCCACACTGTGTGTGTACTCAAGACCTGCGACTTGTTGTTGCATGTTGTGATCAAAATGGGGTCTTATATGTCGTATCTGACATATCTAATGAGCTGATGAAGGTCTTTGTGACCAAAACCTTAAATCATACATTTGGTGAAAAGAAGATATGCTGGTTTTTCTTTTTTCTTTTTTTTTTACCTTTGTCATTACCTAACAGTACAAGTATTTAGTACTGGCTATTAATTGATCTATAAAGCATTAGTTTGCCTTATTAAAGTACTAAAGTACTAAATTAGGGTAAAGAAATAAACTGCAGTGAATCTGTAAAAGACAGGACTATGCTAAAATATGAAAAATCATATTCAGTGGATAATGCTACTTTTTGATTATTTTATGCAAATATAGAACAATTATAAATCATTTAACTTTGGCAGGTTAAAAAATTCCAATTTGGTGTCATTGTCATTCCTCAGTAGGCTATTCCACACAGTAGTCTCAGAAGAGTGAGGGAACTGAAAGGCCAAATGTGATCTCAGCAATGAGGCAAAGTAATCGTGCCATGAGGTTTGTCTTTTGTCAGATTCATTTATTTTAGCGCTGGAAAATGGACTTACCCTGTTTTGATGGTTGATTGCATGCATGTGGGAACCCCATTAATTCCCCCCTCTCACTTCTGTGGCCTGAGGCCTCATGAGGACATTTCATCTATGTAGTCCTCTACTTACATTTAGGGCTGAAAATCTATTTTTTTTTTTTTTTTAAATCACTAACTGCACAATTTGCCATGATAAATACATCGGCGTATATATATGTAAATACTGACCGGGGGGGGGGGTTAATATTTCGAGAAAAAACTTAAACTTGCAAATTTGCGAGAGAAAAAAACTCGGAGAAAAGGTGTTTTATTCTGCCAAGCAATCACCTCACTCTGCAGAACTGATCTAATTGTACTTTTCAGTTGGGTTTAACAATAAGGAGATACTTGTGTAACCGAGCATTAAATTTGAATAGGTTATAAAACTAAAACACAGAGTATCGAACAGAGGCTTGAACAATAGGACACACGTCACTTTTCTGATCACACGTCAATTGCTGAACATCCACTTACACTCACTTCCGTTTTTGTCCTTCAAAATAAAATCAGATCGTCACTGTGTGAATGCTTAACCGGAATAATCAAAAATGGACTCTAACCATGTGTTGGTTATCTTAGCCCAGAATCACCATATCATCCTAAGCATCTGGATTTTGAAAAGACATTGCAAGAAATTGGGTCTGTTTCGGAGAAAAAAACCCTACAATGTCAGAGAATATCCGAGTTTATTTCTTATAAATTTGAAGGAGTATAACGGAAGTGAGTGTATGTATGACGCTCGGTTACACAAGTATCTCCTTATTACTAAACCCAATTGAAAAGTACAAATAGATCAGTTCTTCCACGGCAGCATAATGCACGAGCGACTTCTCTCCAGTGTTGCAGAGTGAGGTGGCAGAATAAAACACCTTTTCCTTTTCATCTCAGAAATAGGAAATAGGAAGTGTCACAGCTAATCACTGAAATGTTGTTCACTCTACATTTTAGAGTTTGTCTCCTTTAGATCCTGATAGCTTTGACTTTGAATGTCCTTCTCAATCACCCCCTTGAAAAGTGTGTCTAAATTAGCTGCTGGGAATGAAGACATCTTTTCTCCTCTCAACGATGGACCACTTGGCACACTTGAAGAGGTAACAGGAAAGTATACAGAATGTAAGGTGAGAATGTGTGCCTCATGCAGACTTCATATCAGGCTTACACGTTTTTCTAAGTGATCTGAGAGTGATGAGATGTATGTTAAGAGACAGTAACTGCACCATGGATGTAGGAAGGGACAATCTAACAGGGGGGCTCTGGGGGTCCCCCCTCCAGAAAAGTTTTAAGAATAAATGTAATTTCCTGTATTCTGGTGCCTTTTAACTTGTATTTAGATATATTTATATGTCTATACTAGCATGAGAAAAATCATGGATACATTTTGTAATTACATCCAAATTATGAGGAAATAGCCTGCATCACAAATTATTTGAAACTGTCAAATCCCTTTAATCTCAGCAGGGACTCTCTCCAATGTCTCTGCATCCTGCCTATTACTCACTCTCAAACACCTAGATGTCAAGGGAGGTGGAGGAGTGATCATTATTTAGTGAGAAGTATATATTATTTCACATTTATAATCATAACAAGTTATTCTAAATGTAAATACAGCTGACTCTAAAGTACCAGTCTGTGACACTGGAAATTTACCCAAAGTTACAAGCAGGAGGCCAAAAATTACTCCTCAAAAAGTAGAATATTAGTCAGTGTTGAGGGCCAGCCAGGCTTTATTTGTCAAAACTGGGAGCTCCTGGCTAAGAACTTGTAGATTTTGGTGAATTATTGCTGTCATACTTCTGCAACCAACTTCTTGCACCTGTAGGAGTAATGTGATTGGTCATTGCACTCAGCATAGAGCAGTAAACATACAGTATAGTACCTACTTGGCACATGTAAGAGTCCTCGTGTATATTGACAGACTGCTCAAGCAGGTAGATACAATTACATGACTTGTGGGACTGTAAACATGTATTCCAGCCTGTGTACTTTCATTCCATGCGTTCCTGTGGAAGAGGTCTGTTCGTTTAATGAAGTATGTCCCAGTATTTATTTATAATGCAGTTATGTGTGCAGTAATGATCTCACAGGCCTTGAAGGAGGGGATGCAAGCACAAGGTGTGTAGAGAATACTCCAGCACACAGCAGCAGCACTCTAAACATACTTCTGACTTGCTGCTTAACAAATCCAAAGGTGTGTGTGTGTGCACACCCACAAAGACAAGCACACACAACAGGGAGCATTTAAGTGAGAACTGACACACTTCATCCAGTTCAAGAATGAGTCCCCTGTTCTTATGTGATTATCAGCAGGATCTCTCTGTGAGCAGCAGACAACTCATCTGGTTATTGGTTTGTGTTTTTTTTTTCAAACAGGAAAGAACATTCCCAGCTGCTGTTCTGGAAACATTACATTCTACTAAAATATACACCAAACCTAGCACTACAGGACCTTCTCCTAAATTCTCATTGTATCAAAAGAATGACCACATCATCCATGTGGAAGAAGTGGGCCTGTTTGGATTTGTTTCTATGTAGGAGTGATGCAGTAAGCCCCTCTGGCTAACAGCATGTTTCACACATGCTCTTCACACTAAACTCATCCAATAAATCTGTGCAGCAATGGTAGACATCTGGGAAATCTGGCACCTTCTCTGTCCATGAAAAGCTGTGCTACATCTTTAACTCCCCACAACACAGGGCAGGTGGTCTTTATTGTTCATAATGTCTCCCTTTCATTGGTTAAATGTCCTATTTCTTCACCTGTGAGTCTGTCTCATGGGCATTTTCAACTAAAACCAGGACAATGCTGTCACTCCTACACCTCATTATTATCAGCCTGCAGTTGAAACACTGTGTGCAACACACTGTAGATGACTGGGATTATCTCCAGGGGGATAAAGCTAGACCAGTTTAATGTTTGTGTCAAGTTATTTGATTTTTTTCCCCTTTTCTGTACCAACAGAACATGTGAGGACACACGCTGATGGAGCTGAAATGATGTGGAAGCACCAACAGTTTTCACTTTGGAGAATCCCTATGACAACAGATCACAGTGTGGTATGTTCATTATCAAAAGTAACTATACTCCTGCTGAATTTTTTCCAAATAACCAAATTCCATTCTTATTATATGATTTGCACACATAGTACTGTACTGAATGTGTGCATGTTTGTCAAACAGATGATGAAACAACTTTATTCATATTTGACTTTTTAAGGTTAAAGTAAAAGTATTTGCGCAATTAAAACAAAATGATTTTGAATATTTCAGATAAACATAATTATAATGGGAAATGACAGACAATATAACTGAACAGTTAACTAAGCAATACAATATACTGGTCAAATGTTTCTGGTGGAGGGTGTGTGATGAGATTTAGATGTAGCTCTACTACTTCATCCACTAGGGGTTACTGCAGTCTGTGAACTGTGTATGGGCTACAGTAATACAGGGACTTCTGAGTAGGAGATCGATGTATGTGTTGTGAGGTAAACTAAGTGTTAACAACCAATGTGCCTTGTGGCTGACTACATAGTATAATAATGACAGTGAGATTCGTGACGAGGGGGGACTTGGACTAAGTATGACCTCCGTATTTCTATTTCTGCTGAATAAAAGCAGTATCTTTGCTTTCTGAACTGTTCACAATTGATTGAGAGAGAGCAAAAGAGAAAAAGGACAGACTTAGACAGCATTTCATGGTCTCTCTGTCAAGGTTCACACTGAAGAGGGAATAGCTTTGACAAAGACCAGAAACAGCCTTTATCCAGTGAGGGTACTTATAGAGAGCTTTCTGAGGAACTGGACATGCTTAATATACATTATATCTCTCATTTATCATCACAGAGCTGGTGAAATGACAAGAGCACACCCCCGAACCCAGAAGGAGAAGAAAGGTCTCACAGGAAGATACAGGAGTTCTTTTATTGAAGCAAGCACCTGAAAAGCTGCCTGCATCTCGTTGCAGCCGTCTCAACAGCTTGTCAAATCCCAAATGAAAACATGCAGAGTGAATTATAAAATCACTTAGTCTTCATTTGAGATGCTTTTAGAGCTAAACAGGCAGATATGTATTGCAACAAGTGACTTTATTAACACTGCGTTGACTCTTTGGGTTTGCTGGCATCACAGACTCATCAGTGGGACCTGCCAGTACTACAGCTCATCTCTATCAGAGTATGACTCGGGAACACTGATGTTTGTGGCTTGTCAGTCTGTTTTTATATATATATCTGTATATTAGTGGAAAAAGTTTCAGAATGAAAATGAAAAGCGGCCTTTTTGTGTAAGTATTATATATTTTCTTCTTCATGTACAGAAATATTGTCTGGTTTGTTATTTTTATGGCCTTTCATCATCTTTTAGGGAATGTCTGATGATGGTGATATCAGAAACTGTCCTCACCAGAAAAATCAGCATGCATTTCATATCAACCAAGATAGGAAGATATGAGCCAGAGTTACAACTGCTTCCATTCTACAAATGTTACTGTGACTTCTCAGGCAGGAAATTAACCATTTGAATTTGAATATATAGGTGATTAATTAAGGTTATTTGCTCCAACAATTGTGATCCCCAGGAAGAGTCACATTCAGATCAGCAGCATTTTGTTTGGTCAAATTTTAAAAATATTTGAATATTAATATTTTAAAGACAGCTACTAAATGGCCATTGTAGTGAGATTGTTTTGTTAATTAGTTTCCAACATCTCTGACATTCAACTTTACAACAAACAACCTGTTAAGCAATTCTAAGCAATATTACTATCATGTTAACACCTTATTCAGACCACCCAGACAAATGTTCAGATCTTGCCCTTTGTGATGAAGTTGTTGCTGTAGCTGGCATTCAGAAAACAGAAAGTCAGAGCAACAACAGCACCAGCCAGCAGACAGATGTATAAACACATGGATGGGAAGGTAATGGAACAATGCACCCTGATGAGCTTCTTGCTGGAAAGCAGCTAAACAAAAATGATAGCATATTTTACAATAAGCTCTGTGTTTGTGGCTTGGGCGTGTGCTCTGACAGGGTGAGGAAATGTTAAAAAAATATATATATATATCTTAAAATGGCTTTTTTATCACAAACTCTTTAAATCAAAAAATCCTGCTGGTGTGCCATATACCAGGCTTACACTATATCTGAGGAAATCTGGTTAAGAAGGAAAATCTGCATTATAGATTCTACTTTGTAATGTAGTTTATAAAAATTCTGTACCAATAGTGTAAATTCTCCAATAACAGTATTGTGTTGCAGGTATTTATTATATTCATTATAATTTAATCAAAATGTCTAACAATTATGGTTTGATATTCAGTTAGTCTGGATGTCCATCTGTCCAACACTTTAGTTATAGAGTGGGATACAGTGCATCCAGAAAGTATTCACACATTCACTTTCCCCACATTGTTATGTTACAGCCTTATTCCAAAATGGATTAAATTAATTTTTCCCCCTCTTCAATCTACACACAATATCCGATAATGACAAAGTGAAAAAGGTTTAAAAAATGTTTGCAAATGTATTTAAAATAAAAAACAAATATCACATGTACATAAGTATTCACACCCTTTACTCAGTACTTAGTTGAGGCACCCTTGGCAGTGATTACAGCCTCAAGTCTTCTTGGGTATGAAGACTCTACAGATCCTCTCAAGCTCTGTCAGGTTAGATGGGGAGCGTCGCTGCACAGCTATTTTCAGGTCTTTCCAGAGATGTTCAATCAGGTTCAAGTCTGGGCTCTGGCTGGGCCACTCAAGGACATTCACAGACTTGTCCTGAAGCCATTCCTTCATTGTCTTGGCTGTGTGCTTAGGGTCGTTGTCCTGTTGGAACGTAAACCTTCCCCCCAGTCTGAGGTCCTGAGCACTCTGGATCAGGTTTTCATCAAGGATCTCTCTGTACTTTGCTCTGTTCATCTTTCCCTCAATCCTGACTAGTCTCCCAGTTCCTGCTTCTGAAAAACATCCCCACAGCATGATGCTGCCACCACCATGCTTCACCGTAGGGATGGTATTAGCCATCTGATGAGAGGTGCCTGGTTTCCTCCAGACGTGACGCTTGGCATTCAGGCCAAATAGTTCAATCTTGGTTTCATCAGACCAGAGAATCTTGTTTCTCATGGTCTGAGAGTCCTTTAGGTGCCTTCTGGCAAACTCCAAGCAGGCTGTCATGTGCCTTTTACTGAGTAGAGGCTTCCGTCTGACCACTCTAACATAAAGGCCTGATTGGTGGAGTGCTGCAGAGATGGTTGTCCTTCTGGAAGGTTCTCCCATCTCCACAGAGGAACGCTGGAGCTCTGTCAGAGTGACCATTGGGTTCTTGGTCACCTCCCTGAGCGAGGCCCTTCTCCCCCGATTGCTCAGTTTGGCTGGACGGCCAGCTCTAGGAAGAGTCCTGTTGGTTCCAAACTTCTTCTATTTACCAATGATGGAGACCACTGTGCTCTTCTGGACCTTCAATGCTGCACAACATTTTTTGTACCCTTCCCCAGATCTGTGCCTCGATACAATCCTGTCTCGGAGGTCTACAGACAATTCCTTTGACTTCATGGCTTGGTTTCTGCTCTGACATGTTCTGTCAACAGTTGGACCTTATATAAACAGGTGTGTGCCTTTCTAAATCATGTCCAATCAATTGAATTTACTACAGGGGGACTCCAATCAAGGATGATCAGTGGAAGCAGGAAGCACCTGAGCTCAATTTTGAGTGTCATAGCAAAGGGTGTGAATACTTATGTACATGCAATATTACATTTTTTTTAATTTTTAATACATTTGCAATAATTTCTAAAAAACCTTTTTCACTTTGTCATTATGGGATATTGTGTGTAGATTGATGAGAAAAAAGGAATTTAATCCATTTTGGAATAAGGCTGTAACATAACAAAATGTGGGGAAGTGAAGGGGTGTAAATACGTTCCGGATGCACTGTATCATAACACCCACTATATTACACAGATTTGCCTGACATGTGCTGTGGATACCCAAAAAATCATTCAGAATGCTTTTGTTTAAACTGTGACCTTTTATCTAATGCCACAATCAAGACAAAGTGTCTGAAATACATCATCTAATGGATAAACTGCAACAAGTCTTCACTATGAAAATACAACCCAGTGTTCAGAGAATATCTTATAATCACATCTTAATGACGATCCTGTCATCTAATGTGCTGATCATAAATGCTTTAAAAATAACAAAATAATATATAAGATGGTAAACACAAAATTTGACTATGTTCCATATTCAGTCAAACAGTTTGGTGCTTACGTTTACATGTAATGAAAAATACTTTGATCAAAAATAGAGTTCATACTAAAATACTTAATAAAGTAACAATAAGCTACAGTGATGAATGATTTAAGTATTTTAATAATATTAAATACAGTTCATATTCTTATCTTAAATGTGTCTTTTTTATGGGATGGACCTGTACAGGTGTGCCTCATCAGATTCACCAAACACTTGTATCACCAGGAAACAGTGGTTAATGACCTGTGTAAAATGAAGAATCCTAGTTCTAAATAAACAAGCGTTTCAGAGAATGGTAAACAAATTAGCATAATTGACTCTCAAAATACCATATTAGGTCAGAAGTCCGGCAAGTTGAAGAGAAGCTCCATTTGTGAAGCTTTGAAATTGAAGTCCTGAGAAAGCTAAAGAAGGGGAAAGAATTACCTGTGCTGTGAACGCTGACTCCGCTGTAGCGTGCACTGTCTCAGAAATAAAAAAGAAATAATTTGACAGGAAATTGGATGCCCAAAAACATCTCACCAAAGCAAGGAGAGCCAAGGGGGCCAAGAGGACATGCAATTAACATCGACCGACAAGAGGATACATGGCATCATTGGGAATGTGGCACTGTCAGGTGTTTCAGCTGAAGTACCTCTGGATACCAACTTTATGTCTGTTACAACATGTGCCAATGGTAAAAGCATTTATCCCTCTCACATGCACTTAAACCACAATTCAATATATTCTTTCAGGGAATATATTTTTAGATATACGTACCTAAGAGAGAATCCTAAAGATGAGAAAATTGGTGAATGCAACACTTTCTTGTATACGAAATCTGTGCGTACAAGTGTTTCTTGCATGAGGCCCATTATGTTTTTTTTAGCAGATGTAAATATTAATGTCAATGCATTAAAATTCTTTTTTTTTTTTTTAAATATGAAATGTAATTGTACTGACATTTCCCACACTGTTTCCATACAGCAAGTTATATCATCAGTCCTTGTGTAGCACCTGAAAAGATATTTGATTTTATAGTACATTGCTAGCATCATTTATTCAACATTTCATTCAGTGACAACGCAGTAAAATGCAGTTCTTTTGTTTAAGTATGTATAATTGTTCCCGACAGCAGGGGGCAGAGTGAAACTGTCTGTGGTAAATGACTGCCAGTGCCCGATGTTGTATCGACAGCGTGTAGCCTATGTTTACCATTCCTGTCAGTGATAAATAATAAAGTGAACTTTTCCCACACCATACCATCACAGTCTGAGGGGTGTAACATTTGCAAGTAGTCCCAGTGTAACAGATACACATTCTGCTCATTGTTTTGTAGAAACAAAATCAAAAGCAGCAGGAAAATGAAAATGTGCACAAAATCTGGTGTTCTCTACTTTTGACAGTGGCCAGAACCCAGGTCAAATATGAAGCAGCTGACATCCCACAGCCCGGATGCAGTATCCCCACATGTATATATCTGTGGTGAACTAACAGCAGACTCAACAGTCTGAAACTCTGTGACACTTAAAGTAACAAGTAACCATAGAAGAACTTTCTATGGTAAAAGAAGAGAAAGGTGTTTTTTATTTTCTGTTGTTCTGGTAACTCACAATAAGTCCTATTTAGCCAACAAAATTGATCATTTCATTAATCTTTATGCAGATAGTTGTCAGCACATATTGGAAAAGAGTTAACGATGGTAAAATTCATCAGAAAATGACACAGCGTCATCATAGTCAGACATTTGTTGTCTGCAAAGCTGTTGTTCCAAAATATCCCATTGCAGCCATTCATTCGAAATATAATATGAAAGGCAAAAGATTTAGCTTTGTATTTGAACCTGTAATGATTTGCAAAAATGTTCAAGTCAAGTCTATGGGGACTGTGAGTACACAGCAGCAGCATTACTCTGCTGTGGGGATAACTTGTAACAACGTTTGGATACAATAGGAAATGAACTGAAGAAGATGAAGATTACATTGTTAGTTTAAATAAACTAACACTAAATTTAAAAAAAATGAAAACTTATGAAACTTATATTTGAAAATTGTTCAACTAACACAAGCAAGAAACTTATAAAGATGTAGAAATCAGAAGTGTCTGAAATCACATTTCTTGGAATAGACAGTAAGTTATATTGGAAGCCACACAAATTATTTATTAATTAAAGCAGAAATATCAAACTCAACCTCAATATTATATGAAGTCACTATACACCTTGTACTGTTCCGTCATACTTCCATACATAACCTACTGTGTGGAAGTGTGGGTTTTCAAGAATCTTCATTCTTTAAAACACAACCAAACCAATTATTCATTAAACTTAAGCACTAACATTTAAAAAGAACCTTATTGACTCCAAAACTATGAAATCACATAAAGAGTAAAACATAAAGTTACCAAACAGTATCAATAGGTTGTTTCAAATGAAACATGGAAAGTTAGTGAGGACAAAACTTACTTGTATCAGAACAAAGGGAGTTAATCTGAAAAGGGGGCTGCCATGCCCTGCTCCTCAGGCAGAGTTAATCATTCACACACAAGGATGGCACAGCCTTCAGGGGCAATTTGAGGTTGAGTATCTTGCCCAAAGAAACTTTGACATGAGGACTGGATGAGCCGGGAAATGAACTGCTCATCTTTTAATTGGATGACCCGCTCTACCTCCTAACCCACTCCCGCCCAAAAGTTGGGCTTAGTTTTGTTGAAAACTGAATGTTATTTGAGGTCTGCATGGCTTACATAGAATCATTGTCAAAAGAAATTAAATGATGCTTCAATATACTCGTCAGAGTCTCCTGGAAATATTTCCTACCTGAAACTGTACAAAAGTACTGGTGAGATACTACTTTTTTTCTACACTTCTCTTTCACAGGAAAGGTACTGTATATAATCATGTAACACAAATACAGTTGGGGCTATATGGTAAATTAGTAGCAATGCTGTAGTGAGAACACTAGAGAGGTCAGCAATGAAAGTGTCTAATAAAAATGTGTTACAAAGTACTGCTGTACTTATGTGAGTTGGGGTGGGTTGTAAGTCAATGGATAGAGGTGAGGCGAGGCAAGGAGAGAGAGAGAGAGAAACACAGGTAAAAGTTGGAAAGCTGGCACATGAAGCAAACTTGGGAAAAAGACAAAAACTTGGCTGATGCACTGTACTACTATAGCTGGCTGAATGATCTGGCAAAGAGTGAAGAGGAGAGCTGGTGTATATATGCTGCTGAGGAGCTTAATTAGTGCATTGGTTGCAGGTGTGCAGGTTGACTACCAGTGGCGTGGCAGCTAATTGATTGACAGCCAGGAGAAGGCAGAGCCACACCCAGACAGACACACAGAACAAACTGGGGATGAACATAAACACAAGGTGAGGGACGCCTGGACCATGACACTTTTATAAGTGCTCTGGATAAAAAATGTTAATATTAAAGTGTCACTATTCTAAATTGTTCCTTTTGAAGTAAGATGAAAGTGGTCATCGATTGTCTGCGCTGGCTCAGTACACTTCTACTCAGAGATGTTGACTTTCTACAACTGAAACTCAAACATAAAGCAAGTGAAGTGTGAATGTTGCTTGGTACTCCACGCCCTGCTGATGCTTTCCCATTATGACCGCCAGTGACTCAACTGGGAATAAGTCCCTCAAAGAGTGACACTGAAAGGGGATTCCTCAAGTAGGTTACACAGGCCACCACATCAAGGAGCGAGGGTGTGTGTCGGGCTCTTCAGAAACCATACATCACTGACACTGACAGCAGGCAGAATGTGCTTTCAGATGCTTTGAGAGTCATTCACCCTGCCAGTTCTCCACTGCTGCAGTCTGTGTTTGTCCCCTCTTAGCCTCTGTCCACTTTTGACTTTCTTCTGAGCAGACATGACAGCACAACAAACACAACCAGAGGACACTGACCATAGCAATTACTCATTTAACAAATAATATCAGTTATAGTAGAAGTCATTTTATACTAACTGGTGGGTTTAAAATAACAGAATTTCCTGATCTCAGGAATTTAATAGACATTAAAAATGTGGTAAAAAGCAAAGCAGTTGGCACCCACAAAACTTTGCTGAGCAGAACCACTTTGTAGGGTGACATTAGGGATTAATATATTATTTTTCTTTGCCCACAGACGAATATTTTTCAAGGTTACAGAGCATGCACTTATTAGAGGTAACCTTTAGGATATATGAAACGCAATTACAAAAGGCTGAGTCAGACATGAATAATCCTCGATCCAATGGTAATAAAATGGAAATACGCCACAGCTGACTCTAAGATGTCATCTACTTTACTCCACTGGTAATTTATAACAATGCTTCTGCTATGCATTGTCACCATTGTATGGGGATGGATCACAAGTTAGTGCTTTTTGTGACCACAGTTCAATATCATTTAATTTTTTTATTCCCTTCTTTGGACAGACATTCATTTGTTTATGAAGGATATTTATGGTCAGATAAAATTAAAAAGATGTATTTTTTTAGAACAAGACTATAGGCAAAATCAGCCCATAATTAAACTTAAAAAGAAAAAGCATATTTAAAATGAAAAATGGTCATTTAAAATAAAAATTGAAAAGTAAAAATCCAAAAGCATAAATGGAAATGCTCAAACTGAAAGCTTAAATTATAAAGATTAAATTAAAAATGGAAATAAGAAAAGGGAAACATCACATATGAAACTCAAAATTTGAGATGGAAAAGCTTAAATAGAAATACTCAAATGAAAAACTTAAATTAGAAAAAACTAAATCATTATTCTTATTGTCATTATTATAATTATTGTTATTTTGCATTTTCACTTTAGCATTTTTTATCTCAAATTTTATCTTTTCCCTTTGCCATTAGGCATTTCCATTTGGTATTTACCATTGGGCTTTTCAAGGTATATGTAAATGAGAAGGCATGGCCCATAGGCTGGAGAGAGGGTTGAAATGGATGGGGTGCAGAGACACCTTAAGGACAGCAGGGGGAGCTGACTGCAAAAGAGCACACTGCAATAAAAGCGGAGAAACCCGAGCAAGGGAGGAGTATTATTCATAAGGCAATGTCTTCAACTTGATGACAGTGTGCTAACATTTTCGTTTCATGTGGCCTCACACACAAAGTCACCAGTGAAAGGAGTGTTAACAGCTCCACCACAATTCCCTATTGGTCTGATGGCGAGAATGGCAGTGTACAGTGCAGCAGTTTGGAGGCTAACATTAGTACTACTATTAGCTGTTATTTGCTGGCATGCATGACTAATGTTATGCTGTTACCATGGACAATTGCAAATAATAAGCAGGTAGTGTAAAGACACTTAACAAGCAATGTGCTCTGAGAAAAAAATCTATCCTATCAGATGGTTCTGTCAGGAAACACTGGCAAACAGTGAAGAAAAGCTGATTGGGCTAACTGGCTTAATCTGAGCATCTTCATAACTTCAAAGTATTGAATTAGACCTGAATAAACAGCAACAGGGGAACATGGTCATAAATTTAATCAAACATGTTTATTGGTCATTTCACTACACAATATAAAGGCGAGTGAAAGTCTTGGGTGCCTACTTTTCAACAGTGTATCTGGATAATACGCAGACATTACTCAATGTATTCTAGTCTAAAACTGTAATAGGCCTGATTTAATACAGGGTTAGACTGTTTAAGCAGTCTAGTGTATGAGGTTAACACAAGCTCCACTGTTTTTCTGTTGCATTGATTTGTCCTCCTTCCTGCAGACAGAGATGTTTCAGCTGAACATCACAGTGAAGGACCAAATGGTGTCACAGCTTTGAATGAGCAGTCTGCTGGTGTTTCAAGAAGTACTAACACAGACTAAAGGCAGAGGTCAGGATACTTTTAGTGTTTCCACACCAGATGTTAGGAGAGACAGGGGAGTGCAACCTCTGTCCCGTGGAGTTGAGTTATGAAATTGAGTCATCCTTTCACAGTGGCTTTGAACCAGGTCAAAAACACAGTGGGGTAGATGGGAACCTTTTGTTGACTGAAGCTGAATTTGACCTGTCAGAACATAATGCCAGTCAGGTACTATAGCAGAGACCACTTCCCCAGAAGAATCTCTAGGGATGGATAAGGGAAAGGTGGAGCTGCTAGCTCTAGATTTGCTGGCATTGCTAGCAGTCAATGTGGATGGCAGAGCAATGTGCTCTTCCTATTCTAGTTTTGTCTCATAGACCCTGTTTACACCTTGTATTTACATGCATCAAGGATTTATCCGATCACAAGTGGACAGCACTAAATACAAGTGTAAACGACTGCCAGGATACATTGTGATCTGAGGACTCAAACCACTTACAGAGGTGGTCTGCGACACATTTTACCACAAATGTTTTGCAGTGTACATGCTAATGCATCCCTGATGCATCCCTAGCAAGGATGTAAAAGGAAAATATGTCATCAATGTGGGACATGGCAGTTGTTTTTGTAAAAGTGGGACTGAGCTATAAACTTCAAAGATATTGGGTTGAGATTATAAGTGAAATGGAGAGAATGTTTCATATTAATATAGAAATGGATCCCATGTCCCTGATTCTAGGTCTTCCAAGTGACTGTCTAAAACCAGTAGTTAACAAAAGATTGTATAATATTCTAATGTTTGCAGCTAGGAAAAATATTCTCTTGCAGTGGGTCAGTGACAAGATTCCCTCTGTCTGTGGTTGGCGTAAAATAATTTTTGAACTGATCCTTCTAGAACAGTGGTCTCCAACCCTGCTCCTGGAGAGCTACTGCCCTGCATGTTTTAGGTATCTCCTCACTCTAACACACCTGATTCTAATAATCAACTCATTATCAAGCCCTTTGACGAGCCTCAGCTGCTTCATAACAAGTTAGAGTGAGGAGATACCTAAAACATGCAGGGCAGTAGCTCTCCAGGAGCAGGGTTGGAGACCACTGCTCTAGAATGTCTAACCAACGTCATACATTACAGCGTAGATCAGTTCTACAGAATGTGGCGCCCATTTTTGGACTATATTGGACCGGACCTTTCCTCCACTCTATTAAAAGGACTGATGCGCACTTGACCGACGTTCGGGTACTGTAAGACTGACTCACCACCTCTTGTATTATGCCTTATGTTTATCTCTCATGTAAGAGCTGTTGTGTATGTTTTGTGTTTGTTTTGTTGTGTGTCTAGTTTTTTAAACACTGTCTTGTTGAATGGAAACAAAAACAGCAATAAAAATAATGAAGAAAAAAAAAAAGTGGGACTGAAAAAATGGAGAGGAGCACAAATGCACAGCAGAAAAAATAATAATCTGAACAGTTAGCCCATACATGTTTATTAGTTCTTGAACCATTTTTCTTAGCTCTTTAGCCTGCACATAAAAACAAATCTGGCGCTTGTCTGACTGACGTAATAACTGTGAACTTGTTTGACCTTCTTGTGGAAATGATATCGGCAGTAACAAAATCTGGACACAAGTCAGATGTGCACACCATTGTGTCTCAGCTGTTCACTTATTATCGGATCATCCAAGACGCACGTTAAACAGGGCCACACTTCTCTGCCAAACTCATTGTGGTTTTTAGTAGTCAGCTCCCCCTCCTGTCCATTAAGTGCATCATTTCAAACCCTCCCTCCAAAGTATAGAAGCATAAGACAAAAATCTTGCTTTTTTGACAACCGCCACTAGATGGCACTGTTGTAGTGCTGCCGCCATCCTTCCCTATATTTCATTCATTCACCTGTCCACCAGATGCACCCAATAAGTAAATGCTTTAATAAAATACATCTCTACCAAATAATGCATCCCCATCTTAAGTTTCTTTTAAGACACTTTACGATTAAAGGTTTGTTGTTAGAAATAGTGAAAGTCTAATAAAACGTTAATTACTTTAGACTATAACTATAGACTTCAGATCATTTGTCTTCATTGGCGAGCCCATTTTCTGCAAACATAAGAGCAAAGAAATACATCTTAAATTATAATGGAACAAAAGTAACACCATGTTAATTTTGTCCCTCCCATCTCCACCATCTTTTCCCTGGCTAGCACCAGAGATAGACTAGCATGACAAATCATTATTATATATTTTTTTAACAGGCAAGTAAAAATTGTAAAGCTACTGTATGATTCGATTCCTATTCATTTAAAATGATTTGTAGAACAGTTCTGCCTGTTGAAATAGTTTGTGGGGATATTTCTTTTGTGGTAGGATTTCTTTTGGTCAAAATAAGGTAGAAAAGTAGTATGTGGTATGCACTGTCTTTTTATTCTTGCCTCTTTATGAAAATATCTTCATGGCAGCCATCTATTGACTCTGCCCTGCAAACCTGGCTGTTGGATGATGCATAGGACAGTGGAGAGAAGTGAGACCATCCCTGATTAATGTCCCATTGACAGCAGACACCAGGGTCTTTATTATCACCAGGGAGTCCCTGCTCAGCTGAACACATTTTTATTTTCATTATTATTATTGTACATTGTATTCATGAAATTGAATTCAAGACTCTGTTATTCGAATTCTTATTAGTAGTTGTAAATAGTTGAAAAGACTGTTGTAAATGAAATAAATGATATATCTAACAATTACTTGATTTTAATTTATTCAATATTCAATTCCATTTTTATATTCATGCAATATAAATGAAATATGTATTCAATATACAGTACCAGTCAAAAGTTTGGACACACTTTCTCATTGATGTGAATGGGAAAGTGTGTCCAAACTTTTGACTGGTACTGTACATATATATATATATATATATATTTCTTTTCAACTAATCTCTCAAGTACAAAGAAAAGCGTGTTAACTCTCTTTGCTACTTTCCTTTGCCTCTTTCTGCCATGTCATGTCTTCTTGCTCATCTTTATCTCTCTCTTTTAAGTGGCCCTTGGACTTGCAGAAATTGTCCAAGTTTTTTCTCTGGGTCTAAAAAAACAGCAGGGGGTAAAGACTCCTGCCATTATTTGACGTATAAGCCAACCAGAATGAGAGAGAGAGAAGTGGCGGATAAAAACAAACGAGAAGGAGAAGCAAGTGAATGTGTGGATGCTCCACTGACTTTTATAGCAGATGTGTGGCAGCATTTCAGCTTTCCCATTTCAACAACTGTGGATGGCGAAAAGTAAACGGACAAACGCAATGCAAGCACTGTGCATATTCCGTGTGTTCGTGTGTGTGTGTGTGTCTGTGTGGACTTGTTCAGGTAACTTATAAGTTTGTATGAGACAGATTGAATGGCTTGGTTCTGTTGCTATTGTGAAAAAGAAATAAGATGAGACATTTATGAAGTTTTTCTACCTCTGCAAAACCATGCAGCTGAACACCCTGCACCTGGTGATGAAGGCCTGCCACATACAGCACATGGAGCTCAAGAGGAGCTCATTTATTTTCTTGCAGGTTTTGATATGTATTTATTAGTGGTTTGTTATTTGATGTGTGAGATTCAGTAGCACTAAGAAAATGCCTACTGTCTGTGTTTATTGCCAAAGACAATGTATGGCTGGCTACTTTTATTTTATTTCATTAAACAAAGAAAGCAGAAGCACTTTTAAGTTTGAAAAGTAATGAACAAAAATGCTGCACACATGCTGTATATTGATTTATTATTTAATAAAGTAATGAGAATTTTTTCAGTTATTTTTCTCAAATCCTCAAATATCGTAATAAATATCATATCGTGGACTCTATATTTATTGAGTTTTTGGTATCGTTACATCCCTAAAGCATACTATTTAGCATTTTCCCCCTTTATGTAGCCCCTTAGCTCAGCCTCTAACAGGCAGTCTTAGCTCCTGTCTTTTTAAGGCCCCCTTCCTGATAAGCCCACTCTATTATGATTGGCCAGCTTTCAAGAAGTGTTGTGTTAAGTTTGACTTTGCTGTGCTGTGAAATGGAACAACACTCACAGTGTGCCCACTTGACTTCAGTCATGGCTGTGTGTGACAACCTTCAAAACAATCAAATAATGTCTTCATGAACTTGCACAGGAGCAGATGACCATATAAAGAAATCTGTCACAAGTTCATGTCATCAAATGAAAGTACAAAAAACTGTTGGAAACCAAGCATTCAGTGGAGTCTGAAGCTGAAGCTTCTTACTCAAAGCGATCACTTCTACATATGTTCATGTCATTGTTTGACACTTCGGCCAAGGTCAAGAACGAACTGTCATGAAGTGTAGCTACAGAAAATGGGGGGCTGTTTCCTATGTAAGAAAACAGTATATTGTTCCTTTAATTGGTGCTGCTTCTGCTGTTGGATATGAAGCTCTCAATGAGACTCTAGAACAACGCCTGCTTTAATGGTTTATGGATTAATTAACCCAGAAAAAGGTGCTTTATACAATAAGTTCATAAGTCAGTGTGTAATGCTGTAGCGGTATCTCATATTGGAAATATTGAGCATTAACAGTCCTCTCCTCTCTGCTTTTATTAATTGTCCTGGCAGTTGTGCTTTGCTAATATAGATCATTGTGTTTTAGCTCAAAATAGCCCTGGAGCTGCTCTGTCAAGGCATCGTTGACAAATTGGCCCTCACAGCGAGGCATCTGGTGTGGTCAGAAAGCTTCTCGGGCTGAAACAGCTCCGGATACAGCTGCCTGTGTGATTCGTATAGTTTACTGTGGATTTATGAGGTGTGATATAAAAATAAGAGCACTATATAATGTATTTCTCAATCGTGTCCAAAAGAAACGTGAGCTTACAAATCTGTTTTTTAGATGGTGCAAACCACATGTCCTAACTGTTTCTAATTAGGAGGATTTGTACAGTACAGTCTCTGAGGTTTGAGCAGGGGATTTATTTTAAATTACTCGTATTTTCTTAGTTTATGAAAGAGTATAGTAACCTTCTCATATGGACAGAGTGGCCTTCTGCTGAAATACATTTCCTTTTGTGTCTTTTATCAAAATCAGATCCATAGCAGAGGAACTCACATTACCTTTGTTCGCTTACTGGCAGAGATGTATATTCTTCAGTGTTAGTTAGAAACCAATGCAGCTCTTATAAGCCACTATACTCAGCAAATACTGGGATGATAATGTCTTTTAATGAAAATGTCATCCTCATAATATCACCTCCATATCAAATACAAATCATTAAACGGTCATTGCAGATCAAACCGTTACCAGCTGACAACTGTAAGACACACACGGCCGTATGGCGAGCGCAGCCTCTTGAGCCCATGGGTCAGCAGCAGAGGGGTGCAGGCATTCACCGTGTACACAGTCCCACATTTCAAACAGTGGCTCACAGAAAGAATTTCTTGTCAAAACACAAGGGTTTTGAAGAAGGAAACTGCCGGATGTTCCACAAGTGTCTTCCTTCGCCAGAAGCTGTGTGTGTCAGATCTAAAACAGGCCTGCTGCGTTTCCATGACCAGAGGAATGATCCTCTATGTAATCTACTTCAGGCCTCTGTCTCTGTGGGTCTGTTCCAACCTCTGACTGAACATCCATGTTGTCCTGTGTACTATAAGAAAACAGTCTCATAAAAATAGCAAGAAATGTAAACACATATTTGCATATAAATAAAGAATACTAAGATGAGATACCCCACTTACATTATGTGTCCATATTCTTTTCTGTTTATTCCTATACTTCATGAAATCTACCTGCGTGCACTGAGGGGAAATATATTTCTTTGTTTTGCATTCTACCCCATATTTAGTCAGACATACATTTTGACTGCAATTCTGAATAAATTCTGAAAGATGCTTATCTACACAGTGTTTGTAATAAAGGACCCTGAGGTGGGTGAAGGAGGCTCACTCTAAACTGGTCTTGATTCCATGAGTGAAGCCAGAGCCAGGTTACATGAGAAACCAGGTAAAGAACAGTATCCCCAGCACATGTAAACAGAGCCAGTGAGGAAGCCCGTCATTAGATCAGGATCTACAAGCTGAATCTCAGCAGTCCCTCATCCTCCTCCTCCTCCTCTTCCCAGTTCACTGCAGAGCTGTTACACCAAGAACAGTTGGCTCACTGCCCACCAAAGTTATCCACTACAAAGGACTACTGATTCAAACTTCTTTTCCTGTTTAGACAAGGGCCTGAGGTATGCAAAATGGATCCCAGAACCAAGGCGTTATGGTGAGACAGCAGCAGGAACCATATACTGTACAGTACTTAATATACTGTACAATATATAGTATACAGTATAAGAGTGGGATGGGATGAATTGTCTGAGATAGCACTCCTCTCTCTCTTCACTGTCTTTTCCTTCCTCTTTAAAGCTCTCAATGGCTTGCAAAGCTAGAAAAGGGCTGAAATAAGAACAGATTGAAAGTTTGGAAAAGTTCACAGCAGTAGAAAAATGTAGCCACATTTAAATGATTCCAGATAAAAAGAATGCTTGGTTTACTCTGCTTTAAGTAATGCAGTTCATGTAAAAATCTATTTAAAAGTATTTCTGTTTTTATTTTCTATTTAAAGGGGGAAAGAGTGGTGGTAAAGGTTGTTTTTACTTTTTATATATAGAATCATATATAAACATGCATATTGACATAGCTTCCATTATGTGGGTCGTGTTATATTTGGCAGGAATGAATGACAAAGCTCTGAATATGAGTGACAAATTGAAACAATGCTTGGAGCCGCAGGCCTTCATACAGATCGAGTTATGCTCTGATGGAACTACTTTTCATGGTTTTTCAATAAGCATATTGCAACGTGTGTTCATAACTGTTTTTTGTGAGACCACATGAAGGCTGGGTGCCACAGAGAGAGGCAATAATCGTTTAAATAAAGGATAACAGCACACACTCTCACATCATCTCTCCTGGAAGACATTCATGGCATTGCACTCATTTGTTCACACAAAAAGTTACAAAAAAATAGTTGTGTAATGAATGAAGAGAGAGCTACAGGGAGAAGTTCAGATCCAGACTCCTCCTTCACCTCCACACCCTGGGCAAAGCACTGCCTTAGGATGATATGAATGTCAGATTGTCAGTTTTTGATAAGTTATAAAAAATATTCCAGTGTTGGAAAGGTGTGGGAAGACAGGTTTTCAGAATCTAGATGACCTTTTCATGATGTTCTGATGTTTTGAAGTATAATCATTGTGACATGTGAAGTGGGTTGGGTCTGTTCTGTGTGCTTCTAGTGAGGTAAACACAGTTCTATTGAATTGGAGGATTTTCATTTCCATGAACCAAGGATGTGACAACAGGTTCAATATTCATCTTCATCACAGTTAGGATGAGAGACAAGCTCAAATACTTGTGTTAAGCTTCAGCATTAACAAGATCACTGAGCAGCAGGCATGCATAACTAACAGCTGAGCAGTGATCAGTGAAAAGGAAAAATGACAGCAAGTGTCTAGACAATCAGCGCAGTGTGAACATAGTGCAGTATGGATTATGACTACTGTAAAAGTCCAGACTTCAGCTAGCACCCTCCACAGGCTGTAATGTTCATTATATTCCAAAACATAAAAGCCATAAGGCCATTATCATCAAATAAGTGATTCCCTATGGGAGCAGGAACATGCTCATTATGGCAATTTGCTCATCATATTTTATTATGTCTGATTCTAAATGGATGTCAGTCATTAGGATTATTCCTCTATAGGGACCAATATCTACAGCCACAACTCTGCCTCCTATATAATATGTTTTCTATATTGTTAAATAGTATAAACAGGTTTTGGAGGAAAGAGTACTGGGTTATGTATGTATTAGTTTTCCAATCTAAGGCTAATCTAATTCCACCTGTTTTTAGGTCTGGAGTGCTAATACAATGTTTCCTGAACCTTCACTCCATGTTTTTTCAGACATATACTCTATAGGTTATGTTTACATAGATTTAAAAATGCTACAGTGGATTGCTCTGAGTGTATGAATATGTTTTAGACAAAAATGTGTCTAAGTTCATCTCCAAAATGTTCAAGTGTTGGTGCTGAAGGCCAGATTATAAGGTTCTGGATCATTTTGTTCCCTTAATTTGACATCTTAAAGTACACATTTAGCCTACAACAGATCTGCAAAATTTGTGAAGCAATTTATACAGTTTACAGTAAAATATTATACTTCCCTATAATATTTTGTATGGGACTATGGGACATAGTATTTTAAAGAGAATGTCAGTGTTGTGGCAGGATCATGACACCTAGCATTAATACAACCTTACATTTCTCATCTACAAACTGGCATTGAAATAAACTTAATTAAAGTGCTGGCCGCACAATGGGAGACTTTATATCCAATCTGATATTCATCATACAATGCCTGCAATGTCATACAATACTTTCATTGTCATTTCAGGGTGTAGATCATTATGCAACATTCTATCTTATGTCTCACTGACTGAATACTATGTGACTTGCATGCACCTGCACATGTACATGCACAGTAAACACTGGGTAAGGGTCTTATCCCAGTTTGGATCACAATATGAAAGAATGTTTGTGTTGAACATAAATGTCCTGCTTATCTGTATCTCTGGTCACATGCAGAGTAAATGAAGTGAGGGGTCACGTGTCAGCCAGAAGTTTTAAATTCATGATGTGAGCGAGCTTCACTCTATATAGCATGCAGAATGAACTAACAGATGCCTGTCAGCAGCAGGTCCATTTGTGCAGAGTGAGGAGTGGGCTTATTTAATGATGCAATGCCCACATTGGACATCAGTGTGACTTTTAACAGTATATCAGTAATCTGAAATGAATTACAAAAAAAAAAAATCTTCCTCCTCTGTGTGACCCTCCAGCTGGTGGTGACCTGGGAGACTGCCTATGTCACAAAACAACTGTCAAAACAATGCTGTGTGCTCTCGACTGCAATATACAGGTACGAGCATCACAATGCTTCCTGCTAATGTAAACAAATAGTTATAATAAGTAGTAGTATGTTAAGTAGTTATGCTATGGTTATTTTTGGGAGCCAGAGTTGATAGCACTGCACTCTGGACTGACGTGAAATATTGTGTTGATGTGTTGACTAACAGGCATGCGAGACTAATGAGAGAATGTCAGTGAAGCGTTTAGGTACAATGAAGAAGAAGAATCTGATGCACATTAAACACATTCATTTTTTGTTCTTTATAACAGTGAGAACATTTTTAAATGCCATAAATAAATCATAAATCTTCATCTTGGAGTATCCAAAAAAAAATTAGTAGCCATCATTATGACAGCAGCAATGCTATCTGCAGTGAAAACAGTTGGGTGTGTGTTTTCAATTGACTTCTCTCAACAGTACATTCCATTGCAGCAAAACAGCTTAACCACAATACAACTTCTGTTCTTGAGATGAAACAAAGGAGGTTTGTGCTGTCTGTCTGTCAGGGAGGCTGAACCGCTGCAGGCAAATACTCCACATGGCTGACGCACTGTAATTGTTTATACAAGCATATACAAAATATCTGTAGATATGAAAGCTGGCTTGCAGGGGGAGGGCTGTTGTAGCACTACGCTGGTCTCAAAATATAGGGAACAAATTAATAATAGAGCGAAGGCAAATGTAAAGATTACAAAGCCTCATTAGAACTACAGTAGCATTAGTATTTGTAACAAAAAGAGCTTGCAAGTTTCAACTGTATTTGTAGATATTATCAAAGGTCGCAGATCACTGAGGGAACTGTCAACACTTGGATCTCATTTGATGGGAGTGTCAGGACAGTTGAGTGCAGACCTGAATGCACTTGCTTGTGATGCTGGGACATCATGATGACGCACACAAGCAGCAGAATGAGGGAGATGTATTTGACCTCTTTATTTTCCCAGGGAAAGGAAAAGAATTTTGTTCCTTGTTTGTGCCAATTGACACATACACGATGCTGCCACCCCGTGCTTCATGGTTGGCATGGTATTCTTCGGATTGCAAGCTTCCCTCTTTTTCCTCCAAACATAACTATGGTCATTATGGCCAAGCAGAGTACGTTATTGAGATGGATTGCACATGATTCAGATTTTATACCTGATATAGCAGATAAGAGGTTCAGTAGATGGGGAAGGGGACTAATAATATTTTGGGAGCTTTTGAAGAAAAACGTTATTAAAAGTTTTCAGGATATGAGAACCAATATGGTTCTACAGATACTTACAAATGAGGCATTATATAGAGCAAATAATGAGAAAGATTGATGTAGATGAGCTAGAGTCGGGAATTATTAAATTGCTTATTTTAGCATATGAATCAGATTTGGGTAAAAAGTTAATTAAGTAATTATACAAAAGAGTGGAACATTTAAAAGGTAACGATACAGCATATAAAAGAGATGCTGTATCATTTGACAAATGTATACTATATTTATCTATTTATACCACTCAGATCAGACTTTATTGAGTAATAATATTGTATCCTTGGTTCTAGCTACAGACTTTATAGTGTTCATTTGTTCACATGATTATACGTTTTTCGATATCTTCCATTAAGAGGAAAAGGACTGTTTAAGAAGGAAATGGAAATAATAAAGAATTGGAAAAAAAAAGAAAACAAACCTGGACTTGTCTTGGTGTAATTTTGCTGTATGGATGACTATAAATGAGATTATGTCTGGTTATGGTTTGCATCTCCTGTAGGAGTTCTTGTACTGCATTGTATGTCTAGAAGACATTATACAGGATGTAATGTGTGGAAGGAATTATGTATTTTGATATCAATAAAAAGATCATTACAAAAAAAAAGACTTGTGTCATGCACAAAGTAGATGGCTTTTAAATAACAAATCTATTGAGCGATTAAAAATGAGTTTTAATGACTTCAACCTAAGTGTATGTAAACTTACAACATCAACTGCACCTCTCATGAGGACTGTTTGTTTATAATCAAACCATGCAATTTGTTTTACACACTAGCACTCAGAAAGGTAAGAGGAGTTGAATTGAGGTGGATGAGTTTTTGGAACATTCCAAATTCATTAGAGAAGACATGGAGTGGCTGCTCACAGGGACTATATTAGAGGGACTGTCTGTGTGGGGAAATGTTGCTGAGACATTTCTCTCTCTTTTCATTCCTCAACAAAAACTTACCAAAGCTGGAAACATTGAAATACACTATAGATTCAGGACCAGGAGCCAGTTACCCACAGCCTTCCCTTGATGGTTGATGAGTCCCTGCAGAGGTGCCTAGACTTGTACCTGCTGCCCTGCCCTCCTCCCTGGTAGGTGCCAAAAGTGATACAGTCTGTCCACAGGATGGTCTTTTTTTACCTTCCAATCAAAGTTGGGATAAGAAACTCAATATCAGTCAAGTGATGCTCCAAATGGCTTTTTAGAAGAGAAAGTTGGATGGGATTTTTCAGTATTTTTCAGTAACAGTATTGTCACTGCCAATTCCAAGAACAGAGCCTGGATATACACGATCACCTTCCGCACTGTGTGTCTGCTTCTTTTCCCTTAACAGTATGCTGTTATATTTGTGCCACATTAGTGAGCGTGCAGTGGGACTTATCTGAGCGCACAGTGAGACCCTCACGAGCACACACTTTATATTTTGAACAGAAAATATGAATCTAAACAAACTAAAATGTGTCCTGTGTGTCTTAACTCTGTGTACACACTCACTCGGTCTCTGCTCTGTGTGATGACAGGCAGCCACGCGCTCGCTCACAGCGTCTCTGCTCTCTCAACATCTCACTCTCAACTCTGCCTGAACACTCGCTCCAGTTGGCACAGTGTATGTAAATGAACCACAAAACCAGCCAATCACAGACTGGGAGGAAGCAGTCTGATTGGCTGTTTTGCATCCAATCAGGCGACATTCACAAGAGGCAAGCGAGGGATTTTGAAACACTGATCAAGAAAGAACATGAGAGAAAACGGGAACAATAACACTGGTGATATGTCCTTAACTTGAAAATGAAATGTAAAAAAACAAAAAACAAATCAATAACGGCCACTGAGGCACCTCAGGAATGAATCTTACAATGAGAAAAAAGTTCATTTTCCAGGCAGCATGAGGTTTCTTTTGGTTTATTTTAACATTTTCTGCAACCCAGTGTGTTGGTCCTATACCTGCCTACCTATACACATAGATTCACCTCTGTGCTTCAGCTGCACAGTACCTTCAAAAAGCATCAACCACTTCTCACATGAACCAAAATGAATAATACAAACAGCTTCAACAAAGAGAACATTGAAGAAAATGACAATAATAATACAAACAGCATTATAATACACTAAACTAAATAGTAGAGACTGTTGAAAGTTCTTCAGCTACTAAATCTAAGTGTTTAAGTTCTCGTTTTCTCTCACGTTCTTTAAAAATCTTTCTTGATCGGTCGTTTTCAAAATCCCTCGCTTGCGTCTTGTAGAATTCCCCTGAGGCTGCTTCCTCTCAGTCTCTGATTGGCTGGTTTTGCGGATCATTTACATACACTGTGCCAACTCGAACAAGCGTTCAGCAAAGTTGAGAGTTCACATGAGATGTTGAGACACACAGGACACATTTTAGTTTGTTCAGATCAATATTTTCTGTACAAAATATAAAGTGTGTGCTTGATCCCAAATGTGGCACAAAAATGACGCCATATTGGAGAGCTTCCTTGCCCCCGCTGTGTTTGGAGAAATAATCTATGAGAACTTCCGTTTAGACATTACCAAAATCTTGGATCTGTGCATGTTGTTTGGAAAAGGCAAAAGCTACATAAGATGATAGGTGGACTGTTTCTTTGAATCTTATTCTTATTATAAAAATTCTTGTCACTGTTACTTTTTAGAGAACATCTTTACCCAAAGCTACAGTGACTCATAAAGGTGAGAAGAGATATTTCAAACACAGCTTTTTATTCCAATGAAAGTAAAATAAAGTGTTAGACTTTATTTTTTTGTAAAAAAAAAGTTACAGGTTTGCATTTATTTAGGACTGGGCTGCTCCAAATGTGGACGTTTACACTGCACGCCTTAGAGCTGATCAGTAAATTGTGTGTTCATTGTCATCACAATAAATGACAAACACATCACAAAGGACTGCCTGAAATGTGATATACGAGTCAATGACGTATAAGGATTTTCAACAACTCAATTTTAGAATAATAGAAACCAGCATATCTAATGCAGTAGTTCAAACATTCAGAATGTTGTGTACCTGACAATTCATATTACAATTTGAAAGTGATTTTAGTGAGTTTTTCTAGATTAATTGACACTGGCCCTTAAAAAAAGTCATGTGGTGCGACCATGATTCATCTTGAAATATCTTATATAAATAAAAGATCATCATTTACAAAAAAAAAAAAAAAAAAAAGCATAATGTAATACTTTGTTTCCAAACACTTTATATTACTGAAAACTTGTAAAAAAAAGATGTGAAGCGTGTTAAGTAAATTCATTTATTTCAAGATGAATCATGGTCGCACCAAATGACTTTTTTTAAGGCCAGTGCCAATTATTCTTGAAAAACCCACTAAAATCACTTAATTTCAAATTTATAATATGGATCTTCAGGTACACAACATTCTGAATGTTTGAATGCTTGTTTTTATTATTCTAAAATTGAGTTGTTCTAAATCCTTATACGTCATTGACCCATACATATAACAAAGGAGGGGCTGGTCGCTTGGTTCTTCTGAATTTAAGTTTAATAACATTAATCGAGCCGCATGCCCAAATTGCACCAAATTCAACACAACATTCCCTTGGTTCCTCAGCAATGCACCCATTAAGTGTGGGGTCCATCAGATGAACGGTTCAAAAGATACACTAATGATATCAAGACATACAGACACACAGACAAACATTTTCACCTTTAGTAAATACTAGGGCCGAGACTTTAACGGGTTAATTAAGATTAATTAATTACACAATAATTAACGCGTTAAAAAAATTGACGCATTTTAATCACACTCATTTTTGCACCACGGAACGTTTCTCACTGGATGAGTTTCAGGCGGACCGATTATACTGCAGCACCAACTAGCGTAGTTCAGACGACAACAAACAACAGTGAACATGAACGAAGTAGCTGATGAGACTACTTTGGTTGGCCCCGTGGATGGGAAATTTTGTTACAAAAAACAAACGGATGGAAGTGTGGATACCCGCATTGTTGTGTGCAAGCTATGCAACAAGGAATTCGCATATCACCGCAGCACATCGAGCCTCAAGTATTACCTAAATGCAAAACATATAGCAGCTAGCGTGGACGCTAGTGTGGTAGCTAGCTAATTTCTGAAATGTACTATATTTCTAAATATGCTATTGCTAAACAATTGCACTGGTCTGTAGACTTGAACAAAAATAAACAATATTTTTGTTGCTTAAGCTTTTGTATTCAGTCATTATTCAATGGTATACTAAAAATCCATGTGAAAAAAATTACTTCTCACTGTTCTCAGGTCAAATATTTATATGCGATTAAAATGCGATTAATTTCGATTAATTAATTACAAAACCTCTAATTAATTAGATACATTTTTTTAATCGAGTCCCGCCCTAGTAAATACATGCATGAAATCCTTAAGTGATGCATTGAACCAGGTACAGGTAACTCTGAAAAGGAATTGTATTCCTCACAATGAGTACTTAATAAGTACTCATGATAATAAGTGTACACTTTATTCTTTTATTTAACTGAAATTTAGAATGCAGAACTTTAATACAGTGTTTTTAGTTTGATTTGTTTTATTTCAGCATAGGATGTGAGTACGTCTTCCACTTGTGACACACGCTTTAAGGAACACTGGCTGCCTTAAATGTGCATATGTCTGGCAGGGGACACTTATACACACACACACATACTTTCAGAGAGTTTAAGGCAGGAATTTGGGGAGTTGTCTGGCGTTGGTAAGTCTTAAAATAACAAACACCTGTATGTGTTCCCTCACAGCGCTACAGTGTTAAGAACCTGTTTTTATTGAGCTTTTATTCAGACGGATATATGCATGACTGAACATGTTGGGTCCTCCCAGGTACAACATGGGGAGCTGCGGTACAAGCAACAGATACAGTCTGGATAGTTACCTCTGCAAATGCACTCAGCATTCATGGGGCAATGATGTGACGCTACTTTTGTTGTGTCCGTGTGGTTAAGTCAAATTTAAAAGGGTTAAAATTTGAAAATAAATGCATGAATAAACTGCACATATTCTTTTCTTGTGGACCAAGCATAACATTTCAGTTTTTAATCAATTTTGAGAGAATATATTAGAGGATTATGGCAAAAATGTCCCAGTGGTGTAACCATAAAAACATATTAAGTAAAGGTTAATCGAATACAATTGATCTAAATATTAAATATCATTTGGGGAATCATGTCAAGTCACGTGAACCACATGAAGTGTCTCAAAGTGTAACCACCATTTAAGAGGCAATTTTGTTAAAAATTGTGAAGAAGGCCATATAACAGGAAGTGGTTTTACAGAGAAGGACCACTGATGATCACAACTGCTGCCTGACAAGATTAGAAACTCTTAACAATTACTCATGAATTGATGTTTTTTGGACTTAGTCAGGTTTGCTCATTTTATATGTCCCATGGTGTAACCCTAGAAAAATATTGATAATTCATAAGAATTCATTAAAATGAGCATTTACTTTGAGAATTACATTACATATAATGAGACCAAAGCCATGTGCTAACACAGGTGTCAAATTTGATTTTATGTCAATGGAATCAAATTTGATGTCAAAAATTGTATAACTGCTTACATCATTTGAGTCCTATTTAAAGCCTTTCTGTTAGAGGACAATTTTGTTAGATATCAGTAGTTTATGATGCTAATTAAAGATGTATCATTAAAAAAAAATAGTTTTGAACATATACAGTAGCTTTAAAATACCCTTAAAATCCAATAATTCATTTAAATGAGAAATGTTACTCAAATATAACATCTATGAAATATAATTAGTTACATTTCTGCTGTTTCATTACTAATATAAACAAAACTAAAACAATAACACTAAATAAATGAAATGGATTTTCCCCATTAGATGCCATCTTCTAACAAGGAAAAAGTGACTCATCACAGAGCATGTGTGAATGCTGCTGCATGAAACAGCTGGATGGAAAGAATGTCTTCATCTGGCTTCAACCACCTGACCTCTTTATAATATAATAACATCATCTCTGAACCACCTGGCCTCTTTATAATATAATAACATCATCTCTGAACCACCTGACCTTTTTATAATATAGTAACATCATCTCTGAACCACCTGACCTCTTTATAATATAATAACATCATCTCTGAACCACCTGACCTCTTTATAATATAATAACATCATCTCTGAACCACCTGACCTCTTTATAATATAATAACATCATCTCTGAACCACCTGACCTCTTTATAATATAATAACATCATCTCTGAACCACCTGACCTCTTTATAATATAATAACATCATCTCTGAACCACCTGACCTCTTTATAATATAGTAACGTCATCTCTGAACCACCTGACCTCTTTATAATATAATAACATCATCTCTGAACCACCTGACCTCTTTATAATATAGTAACATCATCTCTGAACCACCTGACCTCTTTATAATATAATAACATCATCTCTGAACCACCTGACCTATTTATAATATAATAACATCATCTCTGAACCACCTGACCTCTTTATAATATAATAACATCATCTCTGAATCACCTGACCTCTTTATAATATAATAACGTCATCTGAACCACCTGACCTCTTTATAATATAATAACATCATCTGAACCACCTGACCTCTTTATAATATAATAACGTCATCTGAACCACCTGACCTCTTTATAATATAATGACATCATCTCTGAACCACCTGACCTCTTTATAATATAATAACATCATCTCTGAACCACCTGACCTCTTTATAATATAATAACATCATCTCTGAACCACCTGACCTCTTTATAATATAATAACATCATCTGAACCACCTGACCTCTTTATAATATAATAACATCATCTCTGAACCACCTGACCTCTTTATAATATAATAACGTCATCTCTGAACCACCTGACCTCTTTATAATATAATAACGTCATAGGAATGCCAGTTCCTCTCTCTCTTTCTCTGCTCACACACATCTTTTAACGATACATAATCCAAAATACACAGGTTAAATTTTAAGATGAAGTTACCATGATTGTTGTTGTAAAATGTTTGTTTTTTTCAGCACAGAAATCACAGTTGAAGGAATGAGTTCATTTATTAAATGACATTACAATGATTTTTTCTTGACGGTATTTAAATTATAATATCCTAATCATTTCTTGTTGTCAGATGTTTCTTTTTCTAAACTGAAATAACATGAAAAACCAAGTTCACTGAACCTTGCTGATTTGATTTTTCAGTTTCCATTTATTCAACAATCAATGGTGTTTGACTGCAGAAGGAACATGGTCAGGCAGTGTATCAGATTTTTATGAAAAATACTGGTTACAACCAATTGATGCAACCCAGTGTCAGGTGTAACAGATGTAAGCAGTAATTTTCATAAAAATCGTATCATGTACAGGAAAAAAAAACTCCAACTTATTTAGAAAACATGATTGTTGTCCTTTTCAATATTGACAAAACACATTAAAATTTAAATGAAGGAATACTCCAAATTTTTTTTATAAATACACTGTAGGTGATTGAAATCAAAATTGTGGATACACCATGGGACACTTTCAGGAGCACCCAGACTTTTGGTTAAAAAAAATGTTGCAAATGTCATTTCATTTTGAATGTATCATCTTGACAACCCTTATTTGTCACTGACCCATATATGTAAGATGTTTCTTCCTAATATGTTTTATCTTATCCTGTGAACCATGTATGCATATACAGCAGAGTCAAGTCTGAGACCACTGTCCCATTCTTTTGGACCCCACTCCATATCTACATACATATGCATATGAATACAGGTGGTTTGTGTCAGACAGAAGGATGATTTTACATTGATAAATAATAGTAAATGTCAACCCACATCCTTACTGTACATTGCACTACATTACCATCAAATCAGTACGTTAGGACATAATATGTTGTTATTTTAATTTTTTATCATTTCACATTTATTCTAATAATTTGAATAACACTGGAACTTAACAATACATATCTCCCCAGTTCCGTCGACAAAAGTCAACCTCAACACTAAATGCAGAAAATAAAGTACCATATGTTTTTACTGTTTGGAGAAGGGTTTAAGAAAGGATTATTACATGTTTGTCTAACATGAAAGGGGCAGTGTTAAAGGCATCAAAGGAATTAGCTATGGCTTCTTATCGGGACATTTCAACTTGAGTTTCTTTAAATCTAACTGCCAGTATCGACTGTTTTACTGTGAGACTTCCTCCTTACTGTTCACACTCTCATATCTTTTGTCAGACAACATTTTGCCAGGTGTGTTGTTGCTGAACCACTTCTTAAATCTGCAGAATCCGTTTCTTATGTCTTGTTGTTTTAAAGAAAATGAGGAATGTATGATTAGCTGGATATGTCTCTAGCGAGGTCAGATGTCTTCGACCGTGGACTGTTTTTTTTAAAGACAATGTAGATTAGTATGACATTTAGCAATTTACATTAGAATAGAACTGGATGACAGTGTTGAATCACAAGGTCTTGAATAAGTCTGCAGTATTCTTGCAAGGAATTGCCACCCACAAAGCATTCGGGTGATTTTAGCAGTGAGTGATTGAAAGCTGCCTCTGTTGGAATTAGTGCTTATTTATAACTAAAGATAATTACTGTCACAGTGACATACATGCACTCCTACCAAGGTGTGCATCTCACCTCTGGCTGTGTCTTATCTCTAGTCTCTATCTCGGAGATGAAGAAACAGAGAAAGTCAAACAAAAGGAATATTGTCCAACTCTGGCAACTGAAAGCGATCCCAAAATACGTCAAAAGAATGAAAGGTGTTTTCCAAATCATCTCTTTGACAAATAAGCATTGTTTAAAAATTGGCAACTGGAAGATGTGAAGGATTCCTCCATACAAAACATTCCTTCTTATTGTCCCCAACACCCAACACCTGACTTTCAGCTCCTTTACTTATTAAACTAATAAATCGCTGATGACATGACACCCACTCTGCGATAGAGAAACGTCCAAAGGAACTGCAGCTGCCTACTGACACAAGCACCACTGTATTATGAAGCAGAAATTAAAAGTCAATGTTAATTTTCAGGGCATTATAATCATTGCGGGTGAGAGCAGGTAAATTGCATTTAGGACACAGGTGTAAAAAAAACTAAACAAAAAACTTTCAATTCATGTCTTTCAAAGTCCATACCTCCTATTTATAATGCAAAAAATACATTTGTAGTCTCCAGGCCCAAGTTGGTGACATCACCATAACTTCATTATGGTTACTGTCTCAGAGTAAACTTAACTAAATTATACTGACATTGTGTAAAATCTAAAGTATTTCTGATTGAAGATAAGAAAAAGTCATCATAGTGTTATCAAATGAAAGCTTGAGACAGTAGTTCCAAACTGCTTACACACACTCACATACTTATCACTGTCATTTCAAAACCATTCAGAAAAATCACACGATGCATAACACTGCTTTAAAGGAACAGTTTGACATTTTGGGAAATACGCTTTATTAGCTTTCTTGCTGAGAATTATAGAACCATAAGAAGATTGATATCACCACCAGCAGCCTGTTAGCTTAGCGTAACACAAGACTCAAAAACTACAAAATCCACCTGCCAGCACCTCTAAAGCTAACTTTGTAATACATTATGTTGTTTGTGTAATCCATACAAAACCTTAAATTAAAAATTACATATTGTGGTGTTATTATGGGCCAGACTGTTTCTTGGCAAGGTTCAGTGATTAAACATTAAATACATATTATTAAAGGTCACATATGATCTCTTTTCCATTGGTTAGACACACAAATATATGTCCCTGGTGTGTCACAAGATATGAGAAAAGACCCTCCCTTCTTTTCTTTCTCCATGTATCAGGAAGTAAGTGTTTCAAAAGCTGCTACATGAGCTCAGAGGGCCCAGGTAAGATTTTCCAAAAAACATTTGTACAAGCTAATAAAATAACTGAAAACAAGCAGATACAAACAAACTGTATATTTTATTCAAAATATGAATGTAATAAAAAGTCAATGACTGACATCCTGGTAAAATAAACAATATTCTACATACTGTGTAAACTGCCAAACTTCTCATTTACAGTTTAGTTTAATGCTATAGGTCTACATCAGTGTGATATTGCTTACTGATATTCAGCATTATATTCCTTGTTTCACCACTGCCAACACACTAACTGTGGCTAACACACAGTGGGCCTGATTTACTAAAGGTTTGTGTGTGTATAAACGTGTGTAAACTTGACATCACCTGCAAAAAAATATGCAAGCTGATCTACTAAAGTGGCGCACTGAGGTTTGCTTCTTTCAAACTGTGTAAGATAATACATGCTGTTCATTTAGTATGTTTGCCATAATGAATATGTAATGTGCGGTGTTTCAACCCCAGTGTGCAAAATATAGGGGGGAGAAAATGCACATATTTTATTTGGCAAACGCATTGTGATTTACCAAACCTGGAGGTCATTGTTACTGTGGAGAGGAGGAGACGGAGACACAATGACAGAATACACAGACAATCGGTTTTTTCCACCTGTGTTAATATAATTGGAGTGGAATATTTTTGGTTTTACTAAAAGCATTGACTTTGTCACAAATACTCTCCCATATACCGTTTTTACTGGTAATATATATATTTTTTTGCTGTCACTCAATATATTTGTTAACCTCTTCCACTAGAACATATGTGTCAAACTCAAGGCCTGCGGGCCAAATGTGGCCCGCCACATCATTTTATGTGGCCGGTGAGAACTTAAAAGGTCTGATTGTCTTAAAATAAATAAGTCAATCACGCAGATGCCCGACATGACACACCTATGGATGTGCCAAGTGAAACAGGACAATCTTGCCCACTTTCTTGTTTGTCAGAGCATCTCAGCCTCGTCTCCCGGTACTTTTTCATGTGCTCAGTTAGCTACCAAACTGAGCCGATTAATGAATGAGTTTGATCGGCGCTTCTCTGACTTTAGAGCACAGCACTCAGGCTTTGGCATCTTTGCCAATCCTTTCACCACCGACGTCTGCACAGCACCCCAACACCTTCAGATGGAGTTAATAGAGCTTCAAAGCGATAGTGGACTGAGAGCAAAGTTCCAGGATGTTGCAATCCAGGACTTTTACCATCTGCTGCCCCCTGGTTTGATGCCACAGCTTAGACTTCATGTTGCCCATGTTCTGTCTATGTTTGGGAGCACCTATCTGTGCGAACAGATGTTTTCCTTAATGAATCTAAACAAAAACAAGCACAGATCACGCATCACTGATGATAACCTCCACGCTGTTCTATGGATTGCCTCAGCACAAGACCTAAAACATAAAAATATAATAAAATGTATTTCAACCATGAAGAAGAATAGTTCAACTGAGTGCAATTTAATGATTGTGCCTGCATTTTGTTTTGTTTGTTATTTTCAGAACATGATAAATGGATGAGGATGGTGGAGAGGACAGGGAGCGTCTCCTCATCAACTTCACCTAAAAACTTGACCAATATAGTTGTGAATTGAGACAACCCTGATTTTGTTATTTTGAGTTTATTACATATACTAATTTATATGTGTAGCAATGTATTCAGTGTTTACAGGTTTTTGTGTTTATGCAGACACATCTGCAAGGCTGAGTGCAGCCATTTGTGTTTGTAATATGTCACACATGTTCTTAGCAACTCACAATTGTTGGTTGTACTTATTCTGTTATTCTGCCCCTCTCAATCGGACAAAAAGGTTTTGAACAAAGTTAATGTCATAACTAGTGTTGGATGATATTTTTCTTTATTCACTTGGATAGTTTGATCATTGATTGATGGAGTAATGTGAGTTTCTTAACCTGACAATTTAAAAGGATTTATGTTATAACAGAGCAACTAGTAAACTTTTTTTTTATTTATTTATTTTTTTTTTTTTTTTACATATATCCAAATGCATATGTAATATTTGTAATTTGAATAAGTAATAAATTCAGAGTTATTTAACATTTAGGAGTAGTTACATTTAGTTACATTTAAACTTAACGTTACATGTGGCCCTTTGAGGGCAACCATTATGCTGATGTGGCCCTTGGTGAAAATGAGTTTAACACCCCTGCACTAGAACCTCTAATTCCATGGAATCAAATATCTTTTTACGCTTGCAGGCATTCTGCTGGTCCAAATTCTCCATTAAGACACAAAACCCTCATTTAAATACTGCTGTCTGCACCTGTGATTTGCGCAGTTATTAGGGTTAGCCCTAACCCTAACCCTAACCCTAACCCTAACCCTTAGTAGATCACCTACAAAAAGCATGCTAACTAAACATGCAATCTGTTGCACTGCACACACATTTTAGTAACCTTTATTTGGGATCTTACTAAATCAGGCCCTAATTGTGTTAGTCAGGGCCACTGCAGAACATTTTGCGGCCCTAAGTGTAATTTTGAATATTTTTGTTGTATCTCTTTTCGGGGTTGTACTTATTGTCCCTGTGCACTTGTCTCACAGCTGGCTGTTCATAGAGGCCAATGTCCAGCTCAGAAGACGGCTTGTTTGAGTGAAAATTCGGTTGTAGCTCATTGTCTACCGTACTATGGTGGGAAAGAGGCGTCGTTTGTGTTTTAATGTTTCACTTATGAATATGTTTCCACCTTTAACTAAGTGCTTTTTGGTGCTACCTTGAGAACTTGGTGCCTTACATACAGGGCATGATATGAGTGTGTATAGCACAGCGCTGGTGTTGGTGAAATAACATTCAACTCCAGTCAGTTTTTGTATATAATAGCTAATAACTAATAATAATACATTTCATCTGCCAGAACAGCTTCAGTGCATCTTGGCAATGATTCTACAAGTCTCCGACCTCTACTGGAGGGATGAACACCATTCTTCCAAATGTATTCCATCAATTGTTTTTTTGATGATGATAGTGGAGAGTGCTGTCTTACATGTTCAAAATGTCCAGATGCAAAATCTCTGAGGTGTTCAAATGGGTTGAGATCTAGCGACTGTGAAAGCCATAGCATATGATTCACATCATTTTCATATTCATCAAACCTTTCAGTGGTGCCTCTTGTCCTATGGATGAGGGCCTGTCATCCACTCCCAACACAATAGAAAGGTTTCATCATAGGATGAAGGTGATCACTCAGAACAGATTCTGCAAGGGAGTCATAAAATTCTACACATTTTTGTAAAGCCATCCCAGATGAAAAACAAACGCTTTCTTCATCTCCCTGCTTTCCCACCAATAAACGGAGTGACAGCTCCCATGTGGCTTTTGGTTCACTTGAAAATTTACCTGTGTAATATTAAACCGACCCAAAGACCCAAAAACTGCAACAAAGTAGCAACTTATCCACTGCTTTGGAACAAAGCAAACAAACTATAATTTTGTTGTACTTTTTATGCAATGACAATAAAGTTTATTCTATTCTTTTTTATTCCATTCTATTATTCTATTCTACTCTAAAAGGCCATAAGACTCATTTTGAAGACTAATGTTTGGAAGAAGACATAAAACTTAAAATAAAATAAAAAATCATAATAAATGTACTTTTATGGACTTTTTACCTGCAAATTTTTATCACACTTACAGTAACTCTGTCTCATTCTCTCACATTCAGACCAATATGGTATATCATGGCACTGGCAACCGCAAGTCTCTTACTGTACCCTGACTTTGCCATAAAAAAATGCATTGCGCACACACTGTCCTAACTTCAACAGCTTGGCAGGCTTACATTGATGAAGGACCAGGAGTGGGAATTGAAGTTGCATCCAGTGTTCATAAAATGGACAAGGGAAAGTTAGTGGTGGACAAAGAAGCCCTGTCATTATTGGGAGTTTTCTCTTTATCTAAATAGCAAATGCACCAGTCTGTGGCGGAGGAAAACGATTGCACTCCTGACCCAAAAAAAACAGGTCTAAAGTCACTGGCGCATATGTCACTGTTATTAAAGGGTGCATCATCAAGAGTCCACTGTGCCTGTTACGCACACACAGACACGCAGCAGCACACAAACATGCAAAACATTGCAAATAAAAGGATCACAATGTGAATTCGTATTATGATGTTTATCAACATATTTTAAAAAGTCACAATGATGTGCCACTATGTATAAGAATCAGTCAATCACAGTAATGATCAATGAAACTGTCAATTTAGTCATGTGACCAATCCTGGTAAATCCGCCATCAAACTAACAATCTGCCAAGGTTACAGTGCTCCTAGATATTAAAAGGAATGGGAGATGACACTCTGATTAATGAGAGGACTTAAGTCCGACCCTTTGAGACCATGCGCCTGGAACAGTGACCATTTTTCCGCCGTTAAGATAGCAAAATTGGATTTGGACACGCCCCAAAGGCACTTGTGCCACGTGCCTCAAGCCATGCGCTATAGATCGTTAAAATAGGGCCCACTGTGCTCTTTAGCGGTCACTTCCCCCAGTTGACCATAAGGTGCCTCTGTGCCACAGTTGTTTTAAACCCTCCCTCCAGCCGTGGGCCACACCTACTCATGAAAAGCTAAATTGAAAAGACTAAGTTTAAAATATCAAATGGAAAATGGAAAAGATGAATATTAAAATGTCGAATGGTAAAGTGCAAATTGCAAATTAAAATTTAAAAGTTTTATATTCACGATTTAAGTATTGTCATTTAAGCTTTTACATTTTCATATTATCATTACATTACATTACATTACATTAGATACATCATTTACATTTCAAATGTACTTTTTCAATTTTCATTTCCTTTTTAAGTTCAACTATGGCCTGATTATTCCTACTGTTAGTACTAAAATAATAATCTTTTTAATTTTTTTCAATTTTCTATTTGGACTATTAAATTTAATTATGAGCAAAAAATATCCTTCATACAACCAGATGAAAATTTAATTTAAGAAAGCAAAAAGCATGGATGACAAATAAGGGAATACCAGCAGCGTCACATCACACCTCCACAGCCCAACCCCACACACACACACAGAGAGAGAGAGAGAGAGAGAGAGAGAGAGAGAGAGAGAGAGAGAGAGAGAGAGAGAGAGAGAGAGAGAGAGAGAGAGAGAGAGAGAGAGAGAGAGAGAGAAGGTTACATTACACAAACAGAAAGAAAATCTACCCATGAGACATAAATGCGGCTTACAAACCTGCTTCACAAATACAGAAGAAAAAGCAGTGAGAGTCTCTCCAGTAAATGAAGGCTGAATAAGCAGCCGCCGTTGACCTTCCTGAGTTAGTCCACAGGGTTGGATGGTGCAGGAATGCCAGTGCCTTTTCAAAAAGTAAAAAAACATTTAAATAAATGTCTGCATGCAAACTGCTGCATATTTAGAATTAGTTTTGGTTTCTCTCATGATTGTCAATATTGATCACAGACAGTCCCAAATCACACAATTTAAATATCATAAATGACAGTGAGTGAATAAAGATTTTTTGCAGGGTTCTAAAACAGTTTTGTATTTGTCTCACCTGTATAACCTAGGACACATTGCTTGCAGCCCTGTCTATGTGTTTTGGGATCCTCAGTTTGGAGTTTTGCCTTGTAGTAGTTTAATCTATTTGAACAGAGTGTCATGTTATTCCTTGTAAGAAGCTAGGTTTCAGCCAATCTTCTGTCTCAGCAGTAGAGAAACAAGGGGAAACTGTACAGATGTGTCCACTGGACACTGCTGATAAGACGGACCAGAGCTGCAGTTTTGGGAGCTAATAAGGAGAGGTGCATTTGAATCTGTATTTAGCTTGATTGTTGGCCATCTGTGCCTAAGCTGAAAAATATTTAAAGGAGCCTTTGGAGCCAGTGAGAGAAATAATTAATTGCTTATGAAAACAGCCACTTGCCAAAGACCATATAACTAGAGCCCCTGCTAAATGAAGCGTCATAATGTAGGAATGTCCAAAATGAACCTTATGAGACAAAAACGCCTTCACTTTTCCAAATAGGCAGCCTAGCGTCAGGCTCATAAAGAAACCATTTGGTTGGTGGGCAGCTTTCATGTCTGGCAGCTGCTTCTGTTCTGCTTTATTTGCCTTATAAACCAAAACACCCAAAAACTTAAAACCCAAAACACAGTTTACTTCAAACTTCTCTTAACTAATCAAAATGCAGTAGGCATATAATTATTAAACCACTACAAAAGTTCTATTTCTCACAGGCTCCAAACTTCACTCGACTATATGGGTAATACTCTCCTCATGGATGCATTGCCCACTGAAATTTGCATGTACAGTTCGTAGCCAGCCTATCAGGAATCACCTACTGATTACCTGTATCCCACACAGTATAGCGCTAGCAAATCTGCTCACTGATCTTACTTCTCCATTGATGGAGTCGTCACCCTACCAAGCTCGCTCCCAAGCATGTCTTCTGCTTCAAGTGCCTTGGACAGCGCCCTGCGTTCACTGCCAAGGACTTCATATGATTCGATGCTGACAATGGTGGGACCATTTTCAGCTGTCTGATGTCTTGCTCTACTGCGAGGAGAGCAACCAAGAGTCCCCAACTTCATTCAGGTTAGGCTGTCTCAGCAGCCTTGCAACGAACAATGTCAACCTCCTGTCTGTGTCTGCAACATTGCTGAACTTTGGAAATCCACTTTTGACTTCAGCTTGCCATGTTTTCCCAAACGTTATAGACATAGCAACAGAGTTTGAAGGATTCTCACTTCCCCCACCTATGCAACTCTAACCGGTTAGCTTGCTTTGTATGGCTTTATGACCCAGCTCAAACTGCCTTTCTTTTGCCTCTTATCCAGCAATTTTGGAGCATCCTGGAAGGAGTTGCTTAAAAAAAGTCACCAGTTGCAGGACTGATTCCTTCCTGAGAATGTAGGGCCACATGGAGACAGGCTGTCCCAGTGTGCACCCCGTAGAAAAGGCCCCCTCAGACTCCTGATTCCTCACTCAGCTGGCTGGGTAGCGAGCACGAAACTGCATAATCTGCTGCTGCAGGACAGTGACATGCTGGAATATTTTGAGAAAAATGTTCTGCTTTCACGCAGCTGGCCACAGCAGCTTAAAAAATTGCCATGTTGGGCAACACAGCGGCTAATACACTGCTAGACACCCCCCCTGGCCCAATGGTGGAACATGCCAACTGGGCCACACATGCCAGATGAATAACCTGATTCTGGGTGTTGCTACTGTTGCAGGGTGTGTGATGTCACTTGCAGACTCACATCATGCAGCTCGGACTCACTGCCATAAAGAGAATTGATAGAGAAGACCTCCTGTGAGCACTAGATGGTCAATTTCCTCTGTCGCTAAACGCTTTAAATGGCTGGAAGGGGAAAAAGCACAACGTAAACTGCTTGTACATTCTTCTAGCCAGAGAGGTGATGCAGTGAGTGGAGTTATGTCTTTGCTGAGGAATAATGCTTTGTGCCCACACACTGAGGAGAGGATGCTTCATCCGCTCTCCCTCTTTAGTCTCCCTCTTTAGAGAGTATTGCTCCAGGCCTGCACACGAACTGAGAGGAGGCATCATGTCTGCTTCACTCCCCACCCTGACACGACATCAATACAATCTGAGTTCACAAGGTCCTCCTTGCTTTGACAAGTTTCTGACCAGAACTCTCCAGGTTGCAGTTCATACCATATATTTCCTTGTCATAATGCACCTTTCCTATAAAAGCCTCGTTGGTTGCTGTGTTATGGAATAGGCCTCTCTCATTCTTTTTTACCACTTAGTCCTCATGCCCTTCTTGTTTGTTGCTGACACCCAGGTTGAGCAGGTTGATGGGGAGCCTGGGTGATTGGCCCAACAGGAGGAAATAGGGGAATAGCCAGTCACCTCTGAGCAGGTAGAGATATGGGCATTAACAATTTTGGGCACAGAGGTCTTCCAGTCTGCCTTTTGTTCTTCTGTCAGTGTCCTTAACATGCCCAGCAGGATCCTGTTGAACCTCTCTGGTTGACCATTCCTCTCCAGGTGATATGGGCGAGTATGGGACCTTAATCTACCTCTCACTTCTTTCAACCTCCCAAGGAGTCAGGTGTCAAACTTTCCCATATTATGGTGGATTTTACATATGAAGAAGTTGTTGAATAGTCTATCTGCAACAGTCTTAGCTTACTTGCATTTAATGGAATAGGCCTGTGCAATGGGTGAAATGGTTCATTACAACCAGGATGTACTCAAATCTCTGTTTACAGGCCTCCAGGTGGAGGAAATCGATGGACAGAATCTCAATTGAGTAGATGGTATATCTAATTTATCCCTGTGGCTTTTTCCTGTTGAGGCATTCACATTTCTGGGTGAATAAATGTTTGACACCGACGTGGATCGATTTATTTTTGGTTGCCATGGCTGCACGTCTAGATGCAGCTCAGTGCTTTTTTTGGCTGTTTTTGTGTATATTACTCGTCTCGAATAACATCTATAGCCAACAAGAAATAGGATTACACAGCGAGCAAGCTGTTACAGCGGAGTTTCTATGCTCCCACAACATTCCGGTGGATATAGCCAAGCTACCCGGCTCTCTGTGGATAACCATCCCAGAGGGAAGGTGGCGAAGAAGGTGCAGGGATAGGAGGCAGAAGAGAGGCTGCAGAGCTGGTGTGCTGGTGAGACTATGGAGGCGGCCACACAAACCGCCGCTTCCCAGCATCTTCCTCACCAATGCAAGATCCCTTCAATAATATGGAAGCTACAGGTTGCAACAAACAACATTGTGAAAAACAGCTGCATTCTGAGTAGAGTGGGGGGGGGGGGTTATGCATGTATGTGAACAACAGTTGGTGTACCAACACTAAGACTGTTGCCAGTCATTGCTCCCCGGGCTTGGAGTATGTGACTGTTAAATGCAGGCCCATATATCTTTCTCTGGAGTTTACTGTGTTCATGGTAACAGCTTTTTTTATTCAACCGGATGCAAATGCTAACTTTGCCCTGGGCCATTTACAAAACTGTCATAGTTCTGCTCTGTTACCCTCCTGCTGCTGGTAAATTTCCATTCACCACACCTCTGCTCCACTCCTGCTTATCAGTCACACCCACCTCATCAGCCAACACTGTACACCTGGACTCTCAGCTGCAGCTCATCCCCAATCAACCCATTATATATACTGCTGTTGTCCACTCACTCTCACGGACTGTTTTCCTGGTTTCAACCCTGCTTGCCTTTGACCCCCTCTCCTAGTGTCTACCCCGGTGAACGCACCAGCCTTCTGTCCCTGACCTTGAGTTTCGCCTGTTCCTGTCTGCCTGTGGCTGTGTGGGGTCCTCCGGCTTTGATCCTGTCAGGGGAGCCCAGAGACTTTCGCCTAGTCAACCTCATGTCCGTGAGTGCCACTGGCATTGCCTTACCTGCTATCTGCCTGTCAACCCTAAGCCCAGCCTGCCCCCTTACACATTATGCCATATACCTGTACAGTTACCTTGTCAACTATATATAAAGATCATTTGAAACTGCTCCCTGGTTCTGTGCTGCATTTGGGTCCTACCACCTCCACACCTCGTGACAAAGACACCATTAGCAGTCAGCAGAGAATGTATCCTGAGGCTGTTCACATCATTGCAGGGGACTTTAACTATGCGGATTTAAAGGCAGTGTTCCTTAAATTCCATCAGCATGTTAAATGTGCTACCAAAGGAGCAAACACACTGGACAGCATCTACTTCAACATCAAGAAGGGTTTTAGGGATAAGCCACTACCACACCTGGGCCAATCAGACCACATGTCCCTGCCCTTAATTCCAGCATATACTCCCCTCAGGAAAAGTACTCTTACCACATTAAGAACTGTTACAACCTGGCCTGAAGGTGCTTTTCTACAGCTGCAGGACTGCTTGAGTCAACAAACTGGGATGTCCTGGTAACAGCTGTCCTGGGTTACATCAAGCACTGCATGGACACTGTCACTGTTGACAAATGCATCTGGGTTTATCCCAACAAGAAACCCTGGATGACAAAATAAGTGCAGTGCCTGCTCAGGGAGAGGAACACTGCCTTCAGGTCTGGTGATGGGGTGCTGTACAGTGCTGCTAGAGCCAATCTGAAGAGGCATCAGAGAGGCCAAGGCTGCCTACAGGAGGAGGATTTAGGACTGCCTCCAGAGCAACGACTCCAGGTGTGGCAGGGGATCCAGCACATCACCAATTGCAGACCCAGTAACACCTCAGCTGTTGTTAGTGACACCTCACTGGCAGAGAACAGGGGCAGGACAGGTTGGTCTTTCTCCACTGCTTTTCTGTGTAGTACTCCTTCATTATTGAAATAAAGCTTTGACCACTGCCTTAATAGTATGTAAACATCAGGGTCTGAGTATTTAGCTCATGTCTTGAGGGCCTCTGCAGTGGCGCAAAAAGTGGGTATGCACTATATGCGGCGCATAGGGGCGCCACAATTGAGGGGGCGCCAAAGCGATGGGGGGAAAATTATTTTGAGTCGGCATTTTCTGTATTTAACAGCGTTTGTGCATGTGTAGTAAATGATATGATCAATAACAGAGGCACGTCACTGATTAGGCGCCCCTCCGCCTCCCTTCCGTTCACCTCTCCACACTACAGGCGCTCCGGTGCGCGCCCCCTCGAGCATGCGCTGGAGCAGGAGTGTTTTCATTTGATGACAGGAACCTAATAACATGGAGAGGCAGAAAATAAAGCTCTCGGGGGCACAAAACAGAAAACGGAAGAGGGAGAAAGAGAAGGATTTCGTAGGGATGAAAAAAAAGCTTTTCAAAGTGTTTTAAAGACAGTAGGTAAGTTATGTCAGTGTATCAAGAGGAGGCTTGTAAATATTCAGGTTAGCTAAAGCTACTAGTAAAATGACAGGTTACTGTTGTCTTGCAACTGTGTACTGATCAGTATTTACAATATAACAGATCATGAACAAGAACTTGTTTGTGGTTATTTTGTTGTTCAGACAGTTATCTTTTTTTTAACTAGATGGTGAATCATAAAACAGATACATTATAGAACTTTGGAGTGATACACTTGAGTTTAATGTCCCCACTCGGATATAACACTACAGTGCTGTTGTGATGTATCTGATAAGTCTGATCAGATGCAGCGTCCAATCAGTAACTGATATCCAATAAGGATATCATTTAAAATTAATATTTCATGTTTTTTATATGTGGTTTGACTGCTGTATTTTTGAAACCTCAACACAAAGTTCATGTTATTCAGGTGTGAGGATGGAAAGAAAGAATCAGGACACACAGGGGAAGGCGACAGGTTGGTCTAATATTAGGTGGAAGTGTAGGGACAGCCACTTGATACCAAGTGATTCATTTCTAAATATTATTTATATTGAAAAATTGCATTAGCAAGATGTGTAATTTATTCAAAGCTATTAAATAATGCTTGTTTGACAATATGACTTAGTGGAGAAGAACAAAGGCAAGGGGTGAAGGAGACAGACATGAGGTTGGTGATGACATCTGCTATAGAAAAGACCAGTGATGACATCAGGTACACTCACAGAAATCATTCATAAGATTTATGTATTACAATTGCATATAAAATTTCCATCCATTTGAATTACTTAGATTTAACATAAACAGGCCAATAAACTTTATGTGCTACATATTTGTCAGCGCCTGCAATGTATCTGCATACCCCTCAGAAAGTAGGTAGTTGTGCCCCTGGCCTCTAGTCACTGGGGGTGAAAAGGACTAGGGATGGCCGATATTTACTTAAAAATGTAATATCGGGAAGTATCTGTATCGTTTTTTATAACCGATGTTTGTTCAGAAGGCTTCAGCATTTCCGAGCCTGCATGAACGCAGCATAGGATGTTTACTGGCGTGCGCTCAACAACAACAACAACGACTCACTAGACTCGTGGGTCGCTAACCGTGGCTAAAAAATTCATAGCGTCCACCGCCATGTACACAAACACCAGTAGTGTGCGGTGGTGTTTCAGTCTGGGCCAGCACCAAAATCCAACTGATCCATGATGAATCGCAAACGGGCGCCTTGAAAAAGGCACCTGAAGCAGGCCTGCAATCATCTCTTTATCTACCGATCTTGCTGTTAAATCAACCGCCATCACCTTGCCAGAATAACAGACCGCCCATGGGCCAATCAGCCAAGCTCATTTGAATGATGTCGCCCAGAGAAACTCTGCTTGACATAGGGCGTCAATAACACATCAAAATTTGATTGGCTGATGATACGGTCACTCAACGTTACACATCCAATAGCAGCGTCCAGGTCGATCAGAGGCTAACAATGCAACTACTGCTGACCCCAGCAGAGGAAAGGAGCTGTGATGCGTTTATAGGACATAGGAGATTTGAGCTCCACAAAATATAACCATTCGTTTTCTGGATAAAGTTGCATACTGAACAAGTAATTGACTCCAGATACATTTCAGAATGACCTTTTTAATTATGGAAAAAAAAACCCCAAAAAAAACATTTTTGACAGGGCTAGCAGTGCTAGCCTTGCTGCCCCTGACTGCACACCACTGACGAAAACACAAACCAGAAACGAGGTTTACCTCCTCGTCATTTTCTCTGTTATGTTTTCAGCGAGTCGCCTCTGTGACGTCACTGTCTGAGTCCGGTGGGTCCTACTCTGCTATGAGCCCCGTTTCCACTGCAGGAGAGAGACACAACAGCTGAGAGGACCGAGTGAGAGGACGTTACTGTAAAGGTCCTGCCTCCCAGGAACTTCCTGAAGATCTTTCAGTGGAAGCGAGGCTTATGTCTGCAAAGCAGCATAATTAATATGGCAGTGACATATTGGCACTCTTTTCCATAACTTAAGTTGAAGTTGTTCTCTTATTTTGCACAGACAGTGTTTACATTTGGAAAGCCATGTTGCATTTATGCATCCAGTGGGGCATCACAATGAAATTAGGCATAATGTGTTAATTCCACAATAGGAGATATGTTATTTTGTTACCTAACAGTTTTGGTGTAAAAAGCCTGCATATATCGTTTGATAAAGATTTTAATTATGCAGCCCATACATCAATGAAGAGAGTAGACAGGAGTCCAGGATGTCTTGTATTGAAAAGGTTTATTTACTTGTACAAGGAAAAATGAGCGAATGATCAGTACACGTTATGTTCTGATGCTCCCTTCAATTCTGAAGTTTCTCTCCTCCGGGGATAGACTTTAAACCACACAGATAATGCCACAGGTTGAGCCATGCCCAAATATGGGCAGACCAACACATCTACAATATACAGAATGTAGTCTACTGGTCTATAGACAAAACATTGCTAAGACCTCACTCAGGACATTTGTCCTACATCCAACACTATATCAAACCTCTGACTCCAGTTACCTTTACCCCATTCAGGGAAAACAGTCAAACACATATCTGACCTTGGCTGCTATAGCAACACTATCAGAATGCCTCCTGTTTTCCCCAAAAGGAGCAGACTCACTGCTCACCACTACCTCAAGGGGAAACAGTGTCTAAACCCAATATTTGGTGGGGCCTTGCTATGACCGCAAAGCCTAGTTTGATCCAGTGCATATTAGTTATGGAAAATTCCCTAACAGGTATCGGGTGATATCGGAATCATAAATTAAGAGTTGGACAATATCGGATATCAGCAGAAAATTCAATATCGAGCATCCCTAGACGTGACCCTTAAATATGACTCTGAGACAGGTTGGCTTCAACACTTTCACATATGTCTGGGGTCTGGATGAGTTTCACTGATATCTTGACTATAGCACTGACAGTTTGGATAGTTGTAGGGTCTACTCTAGAACCAGGGCTATGAGTTTAAGCCACCTCCTTGATAAAATTGTACCTTACTATAGGTCTCTCTGCCATACAGGAGTCATCCATCACAAGGATGGGGGTAGCCAGTGCCAATGTTTCTCCCTCCTTATTGCACAGCTTAAATTCACCTTCAATCCAGCCACTGAAAGGAATTTTTCTGGTTAGCTGCTAACTCCAGGCAATGGCCCTGCTCCCAGGAGTTATTTGATGGGCCTGAGGATGGTGTGCAGGAGATGTTAAGCCCTCCGGTCCTCATTGATGACGGTGGCGCTGCCTCACTGATGGTCCACTGCAACTCCATTTATCTTGCAGTTTACCAAACACTGTTTCCGATGAGGCTCACTAACATTGCAAGGATGTGGAGGGGTAAATGGTAGTGAGCTGTGGCTTTCTCTGTCTCTAACTGGTTTGTGGTGGGACCTGAGGTCCGGAGCAACTAGTGGTCACAGTACAGTGAACTAGTGGTTCAGTATTCCATTCTTGTTTCCCATCTGCCCCAGCCTCCTACACCCGCGGGAGACAGTCACCTTATTCCGTTATACATTCAGTCACCCAACAATTACATTCTTTCTCATTCATCCTCTTTGTTTACATGTGTCATATTAAAACCCATGAGTTGCCTGGTTGACTTGGCAACGATAAACAACTGCACTGATCAGTTGTTTGGGCTCTGGCACTAACCAGTTACATTCTATTAACTGTCATAAACTGAAACTGAAGATAAACATACGTTTTTAACCATTAGGAGAAAACAAATAAAAACATAGAATATATAAATCAACAAAACACTTGAATATTTTACTCATACATATACTGTAAAAACCGGTAAGTAAGACATACTAGTATATAAGACGCAGTCTATTTTGGGGGTCTCATGCAGGGTAAAATGTTTTTCTATTAAAGACTGGTTTATTTGAATGCACCAGTAGTTATTCATTTTCATGTTTATACAAGTTCCTCAAAAAACTTTTTAAATTTACTTTTATTTGAAACAATCAAAACATAATACATCTGAAACAGTGTTTCGGCTTAGTGTTAGGCTAACTACCAGTAATGTTTTGCTTAACTGAACTGGAAAACAGTTCAGGCTAGGCTATTAGTTTGATTTAAACTTTTTTTTAAAAACGTGATAACTTGATTCAGTGTGTAGCTGTATAAAACGCTTCATCAGAGCTGTCGCTGTGCGCAAATATTTCACCCAAGTCGCTGTAAGTCTCATCCAACACACTATCCTCATACTCTGTGTCAGTCCCATAGAGAAACAAAGCATCATCCTTTGTTTCATCAAGTGGAAAAACAACAAAGTTTGTGAATCTTTTAGTCTTCAGATCTGTGCTCACACTGTGTCTCATAAAAGCTGCTCATCTGTGCACTTTTGCACATCTGCTGTGGTCGGTCGTGTCAGTTTGGTCTGTAAATACTGAAACATCACAGCAACTAGTGTCCCAAAATACTGAAACACCACCCGCCTATGAACCCTTCTGGTTTTCTTTTTATTTCTCTGTACAATATACAGCAGTGACAGCTCATCAATATCTATTTTCATTAGCTGCTGACACAGCTGGAATGCTCAGGACATGCTTGACACTGCTGTTTACAGGATGTTATGGTTCAAAGTGTGGATGCTCACAGTGTTATTGTTATAGTTACCGTTCTTAGTGTGGACGGCCCTTTACAGACCTATGACCATATCCAGATCTGACCTCTCTCTGCATTTTACTGATGAATAGGACAGTAGTTTATAAAATGCACCTAACTTTTCAATAAAAAAAAATCATATCAAAGGTGCGTCTTTTTTACCAGTTATATCAGTGGAGTCAGGAAAATGTTACATCTGCTGGGGGACACAGATATTAACTCAGGGTTTGTTGAAGAAAAACTGCCAGCTGCTTAGATTCACAGAGGAAATTTCCCTTTTTAACTGAACAAGAATTAAAGGGCCGTCCACACTGAGAACGATAATTATAATGTTAACTATAAATGTATAGTTTTAAATGTCATCCTAACTCAAGTAGATGGAGGAGTCCTCACCACAACTACTGTATAACGATAACCATAGAGGAGAATGATTTGGGTGAGCGATTTGATGAACGATAAAAACGCTGACTGTCAATCAAAATCCTTATTTATTTATTTATTTATTTATTTATCTATTTATTTATTTGAATGCAGCTTTGCTCCTCTCTCACCACGGACTGACGCGCTGTAAACTGGAGCAGGATGACACCCAGAGGTGCTTTATTTAGAGAGGTCTTTATTATTACAAAGATGCTGAACTTTGTTCTCTATTAGAATGTAAAAAAACAAAGTTAGCAGATCTTTGTAAGTGGATCTGTGCTCATAATGTATGTCACTGTGTGCAGCGGTGCAATTTTACACACTGCGCTTCAACATGTGCTGCAGGTCAGTTTGGTCTGTAAATACTGAAACATCACAGCAACTAGTGTCTGAAATACTTCTGATCCGTACAACATACTACAGCAGTAAGAGTTCATCAATAATTAGATGGAGACACAACTGGAGCACGCAGGGCGTACTGGACACCACTGTTTACAGGACGTTATCGTTCTTAGTGTGAATGCTCACATCTTTTCTGTTATAGTTATAATTATAGTTATAGTTATAATTATAGTTATAGTTATAATTATAGTTATAGTTATAGTTATAGTTATTGTTATAATTATAGTTATAATTATAGTTATAGTTATAGTTATTGTTATAATTATAGTTATAATTATAATTATAGTTATAGTTATAGTTATTGTTATCTTTCTCTTTAAAGCCATCTCTGAACTGAAAACCAAGAGTTTCCCTCAAGCCATGGCTTTAAAAAACTGCTTTCTGGAGCAGACCCCTACATATTGACTGTTGTCCTTTTTTTTAAATTACTTGTATGTAGATATTTGTTTACATTTGGTTATTTGTTGTACTTTTGGCCTGTGTATCTTTCTGCTCTTGGAACTGTGTGCAAGAACATTGGGAACTGTAAGAAACCAATCACATTCCTTGTATGTGTGAACATACTCACTGCCAAACATGTACACCAACAGACCATTCAGAGCTTAGGAAGTGTGAGAATTCATGACAGTTAGAATTATGGGACCAACTTCTAACAAGGTAACTGCTGCTGTGACTCACAATCATTTAGGGGTACGATATGAGTGTCACATTTTCAAAAAACTATGCTTAACTTGCTCAGATTCATTTTCAGATTTCTAAAGTCAGTCTAAACATGGTTGCAGGGATTAAGGTCATGGGGTCATTTAATTAAAATGATTCAACCACTAGAGACAATACCTGTACATTTTATGGCAGATTATTAAATTATGAAATTAAAATTAAAAATGTGTCTTTATAGTGGTTTTTTACATATAGTTATAGAGTCAATATAATATCACTGAATTTAATGGTAAATCTGTACATGCAGTTTGATTTTTCTGTTTGAAAGTGCAAATGATGGAGGTGTAGAGCAACTAAGCTCAAAATATTAGGATTCATCTTCTGGGGACCATAAATATCCACTGCAAATTCCGTCTCAGAAACATAATGCTGCTCATATTTTTAGATGACACACACACACACACACACACACACACACACACACACACACACACACACACACACACACACACACACACACACACACACACACACACGCACACACACACCTCAGAAAGGCTCTTTAGGGTTTCCCCAGTCTTCATTACAGATGTAATCAGCCTTTCATCCAAGCCACACAGCAAACCACAATGTCAGCAAACCCCAATCATCCAGAAGCAGCAATAGAGGGGATGTAGTCACTGCTGTCAGTCAGAGATGAGCATGGCCCTTGCCCAAACCTCACCATTAATCACTCTAGACAGTCAGACTGTGGACTCCCAGTCCTCTCTCTAATAATACACATACTCTGTGAGATGGGTTTAAAAAAAGGAACCATTACTTGGAAAGCTAAAGGGAAATGTCTTCTGCATCATTTTAGAGTTTTCCTAAAATTCAACCTGACATATCGTATTCCTTATCTTTGAAAACTTAAGAATTTAAAGTTCCAGGTACTCATATACGAGCTGTTTCAAATACAAATTTCTCTTTTCTCTGATCTGTCATGTGGTGATCACTGCCATTTCCCTAAGCACTGCTCTGCAACAAACACTCAGCATTTACCATTGCGTTTAAAAACATTCCAAATAATTAAATTAAATCCTGACCTATGAATTAGATCAGATTCTGTCATGACCTGATATATTTGGTATCAGAAGTCTGACTGTCTTTCATAATCAGATGACTTCGTGTGCATGAGTTGCGTGGTCAGGTGTGATGGAGACTTTTCCTTTAGACAGTTTCTCGTTAGAAATGCTGAACAGCTCACAGGACAGTAAAAAGCATAGCTGGCAAAGTTGATGGGCCTCAACCATGTGGTCAGGCCTACTTGTAAATAGTGTTGTGTGTAATATGTTACAATGTTACAATGTATGTACTGTAATCATATTACTGTACATATTACGCAGTAATGTAAAACGTTACAGTGTCTACATTCAGTGATCACATTACAGTTACTAAACAAACAAATATGCTACTTGCATTTTATTATTATGTATCAATTATTATGTATGAATTGGGGCAAATAAAAAAATGATCAGACGCTTTTTTTGCGACGACCCACAGTGATGCTCAAACTGAGTGTATGCAAACCCAATCCAAGCAGCCAAAGCTTGTGTGTTGCTCTTCTGTACAGTGAAATGTCCGTCTGTCAGAAACAAACTCAGCAAAGTACTGATAATAGTGAACGAACTATATGGTATAATATAGAATAGAATATATTATAGTGAAAGGACGGCTGTCATCACACAGGAAAACTTTGGTGAGCTATCTGGACCGGTGTTATGCCAGGATTGAAACGCCATCTAGTGTGTCTGTGGAGAGTCTCTTCAGCCTGGCCAGTCTTGTGGTGACTGCATGGACAGGAGATACAGGTTGTCTATATATTATTTTGAGGCATTTTTTATTTGCATAACATGGTGTTATGATGGTCAAGACTCATATTGTTTTATCTGTTGATATATTGTTTTTACGCAACATCACTGGCGTTGTTAGGGAGCAGAGCTGGGGACTCGGACTCGCGACTCGGACTCGAGTTGCACTTAAGTCTCACTAAACTGTGACTTCAGACTCGACTTGGACTCGACCTCAAAAGACTTCAGACTTGACTTCGACTCGAGGCTCGAGACTCGCGAACAACCTTTATTTCATGTTATTATTATTATTCTCATTATTTATCTGTCATTCATCTTTTTGTATGATCTCTGGCTCTGAGCTAGATGTAAACACCAACGTCATGCCACGCGCATGCGCCATGTGTGAAGCGCGCATCTTCAGTATCAGACATTAACAATGGCGAGTGCGATAAGTTCAGCAGGAGTGCCTCAGATCATTACGTTTGGATACAAAGCCTTCACACTCCCGTTTTTCCCTGGTTCTCCCATATTTCGAAACCATCTCCCGCCGCCCTCCCGTCATTTCTCCTGTAATTGACAAGCCCCAAATTTGTTTGTTAATAATAATAAGAAGCGCACAATAGCAAAGGTTTTATTTTAAAAGCTCAGACAGGAAACCACCGCAACTCTTATTATGCTTAGTGCCACTAACTTAGTGGCTCCGCTACTAATTATTAAAAAACACAACGTTGCGTTAACTATGGTCATTATATATATATATATATATATATATATATATATATATATATATATATATATATATATTATAATATCCCCACACATTCCCTGCTGTGTGTTGTGTTAAGCAGCAGATAAAAGGTGTGTTTGTACCACAGTGTTAAACTGCAGTGCAGTGTTTCTGTGATGTTCATGTTTTGTTCATTTTGTTATATTTTACAACATTGTTAAAATAATTATTTTTTTGTTGAAGAAAATACAGTTATGGAATTGAAATAATTCTTAGTGTATGTTTCTTCACATCACATTGCAGTAGATTCTCTATAGTGAACCTACAATTGATACATTTTCATACTGTCCTATATCAAGGTCTAGGTCAAGGTAATAGTCGAAGGTAAATTTGGTAACAGTTTCAGGAGAGGACATCTCAACATACAAACAGATACTTACATACAAACTTCAGTGACAGCACACCACAAAAACAGACATGGGCAGGTGCTCGCAAGGCTAACTGATCAGGATGAAGGATTGTACAGCTCTAAGGTCAGAATTTGAATTTGAATTAGTGTTGGCGAGAGACTTGAGACTTGACTCGGACTCTTGACCAGAGACTTGAGACTTGACTTGGACTTGACCCTCAAAGACTTGAGACTTGACTTGGACTTGTAAAAAATGACTTGTGAACAGCTCTGTTAGGGAGTAACGCAAAAGTAATGTAAAGAGTAAGTGATTAATTTCCACAGGGAGTAATTAAGTAAAGTAACACATTACTTTAAAAAAAGTAATGAGTAATGTGTAATAGATTACATTTTCTGAGCAACAACCCCAGCACTGTTTGTCAACCCTGAAGCCTGACCATGAGGCTGCCTTTGTCCTTTAGTCCCAAAAACAAAGAAGTGCCAAAAAGCTTACTGACTACAACAACTGCAATGACACCTTTATTTCTTTCTTCTTCTTTTTTTTTTTTTTACTGTGATTCAGTGTAAAACACCCACCTTCAAATGCAACCAATAATATTTTACTTTGAAAGTTTTAAAGCTGCCAACGGGCCGCCCCTTCCACCTATGAGTGTTTTACATAGCATGCTTGTGTTATGCTGAAGTCTGTTCCCCCGTCGATATGTGTTTCGATATGCAGACGTGGTGCTATGAGAAACACAATTTAATCAGGAGAGGAGCATTATTCATGGGGGAACAGACTTCGACATAACACCGGTCTGATTCACCGGCGTAGCTACGTATAGCCCTCTGTGTCGACGCAGACCCTTATGCCGTAGCCTGACGTGCACCTCCAAAAAATTCTAACTACACGTCACGGCAACACGGACCGCAAGGGCTGTGATTGGTCCGCTCAAAACGTAAGTTCCTCCGGCAGTTGCCTTTTCCAGTCTTTCTTCCTGCAACACGGCCATTTTTAAATTTGTTGTGGAGCAGTGCGAGTGTTTTTCAACGATGGATCAAGTCGAAGAGAGAATAGTCGAGGAGGTCAGGAAATACAACCACCTGACTCCTCTGAAACCACACACACACAGTCACACCCCCTAGCGGCATGGCGGTGAATTGCAGAGCAACGCATTCCCTCGACGCAGAACTTTGAAAGGTCAACGACGGCGTTGTATAAATCAGGCTTTACTCAGCGGGTCCTCCATGCAGCAGACAGACAGGTGGAGAGTTGTCACAATTTAACTCACAAAGTTAACAACATAATCTGCATGAAAAAAGTATGATTTGACGATAAACTATAGTCTACAGCAAAATATGAAACAGTAAATGTTTTTCTCTCATCATGCTCTCATACTCGTACACCACCTGTGTAATCTAATTCAATCCAATAAAACAGCCCTGCTATATATACATTCTACATTTATGAAGTTTATACATTTTTGTTAACAGTCATAAAAGTGATAATTCTACTTTATGTTCCTAACATTTTGTCCACTCCATTAACGAGAGGGGCAAAATACTAGGAACACCAGTCAGTATAATGCACCCCAGTACACCACCACCACTCACAAAAGGGCTGGAATTAATCCCAGCTGTCATTGGAGCAGAGACATACATTCACAGGTAATTTACAATGACCAATTAATCTTAACTGTAATCTGTGGGAGGAAGCTGGAGTACCCGGTGTACCACACAGAAGGGTGCCAGCCGGCCGGTGGATTTGAACCCACTGTCACCTCACTTGCTGTGAGGTGACAGTGTAAACCACTACACCACCATGCTGCCTGATCTTAGTTGTTGTTTATTGTACATAGAATTCTATTTCACTGAAAAATACCAAACAAACAACATTATTTAACCACAAAAGCCTAATTATAAGATATATAAGATATAAAATATTATAAGATTATAAGACATTTCATGCCACAATATAAGTCATTTAACTGAATTTTTCTGTAAATTCCCCTCAAAATCTACAAATAATGTTATTTTTATCATGTTGTCATTTAAACTTGTATTATGGTTTTTCTGAGTTTAAACTACACAGAAAAAACAAAGAAATATGTTTTTTTAAACATATTATTTATTTACCATGGTTTAGTATTTTACAAAATATTATTGTAAAGTAAACAATGCTCCATTGTATTTCCATTTACAGGTTTTTGATGTCATCATTTTACAGCATTTCACTGTTAATTCTACAAACATTTTTACAGTGGCTGTGCCTCCCAGCCCTGCTAAGCATACCAATGTTTCTGGGGGAAACCCTGTGAAGGCAAACCAAACACTTGACCATATTAGATACTGTTGTTTTTTTAAGTATTGCTGGGGTAACCATTATAACATGCTTTTGAGAAAAACTGCTCTGAGCAAGCTGTAGCCCAAGATGGATCATCAGTTGATGTATAAAGTGTTAGCAGAGCTGTCAACTCTCACGCAATCAGAGTGAGAGTCACGCAAATGACTGTTTTCACACGCACGCCATTCTCACGCTGTCAAAAATAATACTGAACTATCTTTTTTAAATGATTAGTTTGGACCCCCCCCCCCCCCCCCCACTCCACTCAGCGCTGTTTTCAGAGCGCTGTGTCAGAGCTTCATTATTGTATCCATTCTGCTTGTTTATTGAGAGAAAACCCAAATCAATGAAACTCAGCTCCATGTTTTCACTGATACCGACACACACACACACACACGCACACACACACACACACACACACAGCGCTACTGACGCTCGGTTGATGCACAGACACCAGGAAGCTAAGGTGGCTCTCTCACTGTCACAACAACATGTTCAGGATATTTTTAACTTACTGAAGCTAATGCTATGTTATTAAAAAAGTGAAAAGATGAGGAGGTGGTTAGTTTATATCTGATTGTTACTGTAGAGAGGACTGGTCTGTTGTTGGCTTACAGCCTCTTGGTTTGATGTTTGCTCCCCCAGACAACATCACTGGTAATAATCAGTTAACTTCAGCTAACTACACCTGAGTAATTGGACAGGAGCTGACTAATAAAAGCCTGGCTGCCTCATTTATTAACTGGCTCAAAAAACTGACAAATATTCTACTTTTTGAGGAGCAATCTTTGGCCTGCTGCTAAGGACTTTGGGTAAATTTCCAGTTTCACAGACTGATACTTTACAGTCAGTTGTATTTACATTCAGTATTTAAATTCAGTATAATTTGTTCTGATTACAAATGTGAAAGAATAGATACTGCTCACTAAATAATGATCACTCCACCACCTCTCCTGACATCTAGGTGCATGAGAGTGAGTCAGAGACAGATGCAGGATGCAGGGACAGTACAGAGAGATCCTTTACTCTGGTGAGTGATGAAAGGGATTTAACAGTTTAGAATAATTTGTCAATAAGAAACATTTCAGTGAAGGTGTCCTGTATGATAAATAAAGTCAGGACAGTATCACTTATTTGAAAATTTGATAATTTAATATCCCTGGTGAACCGTCTTATGCTATGCTCACTTTCAAACTGTAAATCAATAATGGACCCTCAAATTGATTGTCTTTTATTTGTAAAGGCATAGACCACCCAAAAAATAAGAATTTGCGACTGACTATCTCACTTGTATATTACTCTAATTATTAACACAGCTGTGACATATGGATTCATCAATTTCTATACTTTGAGCTTTTTATTATCTTCTAACATGTGACGTAATTTCTCACAGTATAGTCAGATCAAAGTGTCAAAACACCTGTTAAAAGGCACTAGAATACAGGAAATGACACCTACTCTGTTTCCTACACCCAGGCTGTACATAGTCATGTTACTTTACTTAAAGTACAAATTCAATAAAATGAATTTCTTCCCTCAACTTCCCTCAAATCTCACTCTAAGGTTTTCTGAAAAGTTGACAGCTCTGGAGTGTTAGCCATAGCCACTGATGTTGCTGAAGCTTTATTTCTAATATATCCAGTCTTCCCTTGTACCAATCAGTAAAATAATTTACTTTGTATATAGCTGATGAATACGTAAATGAGTGAAATTGTGCTGTTAGCCGGCATATCATTTTGTGAACTGTTAACACCCATTTGCTAATAGACACAAGTTCTCATTCTCATATTTCAGATGCTGAAGGAGGCCAAAAACTACAGCTCCATTCCAAAGGTTTAGGATCATGATAATAAAATGGGTGTTATCGTGGCATAGGATCCAACATCTTTGATCAAGACGGTGTATAATTTACTTCACAGCTGTGTAAGAGGTGGTTGTTAGTCACACATACAAAATATGAATATTGTTTATCTAGTTAATCTGTTTGGCATTAGCGCCAGTTCTACACAAACTGTGCCAAATACATTTTTACCACTCATGACCCTTACTTGATTCTTTAGACCAATGACCAGGATCAGGATCCCGAAATGACCAAAAATTCTGAATTTACAATAAAGTCACTGTGCCGGACCAGAAGTCTTTCTGTATCTACGTATTTTTCCTCAAAACAAATAATTTAGAATTCTGGACCTGAGGTTATCTGGATTTGGTTGTATTTTGGTTTTGACCATTGCCTGCTTAGCTTGCTGTGACCGGCCCAGCTGTGTTGATGTTGTTGGCTACTGTCGAAACTTTGTTTTGTACTTTTTGCAGAGTATGTTCAGTCTTTGGCACATGCATTGAGCAAAGCAAACACAATAGCTGTGTCCCAATTCAGGGGCTGCAGGCCAATTACGTCACAATGCCGAGCAAAGGTTGTCCCATTTCGAAGGCTCCTTCAAATGCACCCTACCAATGCGGCCTTCTTTTCCCGCTTTTTGGAGGATACACCGCTACTATCCTTCGCGGCCTCCCATATCCTAAGATTCTTTGCTCGCCACTGCGCAGTCCCAAAACATTTTTTGACGGAGCCGCCTCTGCCAACGGAGCCGCTTGTCCTCTTCCTCCAGAACAAGGAAGATTAAAAATAAAATCAAAAATATTCACCTCCTTCCTTTTTTCTTCCTTCCTTTTGTTCTTTCTCTCTTACTTTCGCGGGCCTGGGTGGCAGAAATCGTGCCGTTACGGTAAGGGCGGGAACATCTGGTGACGCAAACCAGGAAATCCTCCAAAGGCTAGACCATCTCATTTAACAACTGTTGACGCGGCCCGAGGTCCCTCCGAAAGAGTCGCCTTCAAAGGCTGCCCCTGAATTGGGACACAGCTAATGCCACCAAAAGACTCATATATAAGAGGAAGTAAAGGACATAAGGAAAACCCTTCACTTCATGCCAGAAGAGATTGCAACAATCTCTAAACTGACAGTGATAAAGGACCTGTTGGGAGAGGTAAAGGAACTGTGCGGAGACAAAATGTGGAGAAGGAAGAGGATTGCCTTCTGGGGGCAGCTGTGGCTCAGGAGGTAGAGCGGTCGTCGGTTCGATTCCCGGCTCCTCCAGTCCACATGTCGATGTGTCCTTGGGCAAGACACTTAGCCCCAAATTGCTCCCGTTGCTGTGCCAACGGTGTATGAATGTGTATGAATGGTTAGTTTCCTCCTGATGTGCAGGTTGGCACCCTGTGTGGTAGCTCCTGTCATCAGTGTATGAATGTGTGTGAATGTGTGAATGAGACATTTAATCTAAGGTAGGAGAGCCCACCGTACCTGAACTGAACTCCCTTGAGAGACAGGTGATTGCTCTTTTTCAACAAAGGCATATCCATGGACAGCAACAATATTGAGGCATGTCATCCTCTACCCAGAAAAACAAGATAATATGTTTTGCAAACAGAAAACAAAAAAAACCCACACTGCTCGGAAAATGGAGAAAGCTGAGGGGATCTAACGTCTTCCTAATAAACAGGACAAGATCCACTTGACATGGACAGAAAACAGCAAGGTATTCATAAAACTGAATGGGTCACCAGAGGACACAAAAGTGCTGGTCATCAGGGAGTGCAGTACCAGTAACAAACATGACTCATTCAGAATGGGTGGTTACTTCAGGACAGTTCACAAATTGAGAGTCAGTATAATATTACCTATAGGCATATTTGCATAAATAATAATTATAAAATCAATTTTTGTTATATTTTATATGTATTATTATATTATTGTTATATTTGAGTTGCAAAACAAAACACAAAGGTGTATACAGAAATGTGAGATTATTCAACTGACACAAAGATCAATTTTAGCAATATAATGCTACAATACAATCACAGTTTACAACTTTAGCCAAAAATACCCACAGAGGTTACCCTACTACCCTAACCATGAACTGTGGTCAGGAGAGGCAGGCAGCCTTCATTGTGAACTGCTCTGTTTTTCAGCATGGTCATTCAGGCAACAGGATAAGAGCTGGGTAAAGCTGAGGTCAACTGCATGAACAATCTCCTCACTGATAGATAGATGAAGGGAAGGGAAGTCACATCTGTTATATGTCATCATCCGTTCAATGTATTGGTAGAAGTGACAAGTTTGGTTATTTGAAGCTGGATACAAATTTAAAGCCCTTTTTGTGACCTCTATAGATTAGAGTGTTCATTAGTATTTGGGATGGAATAATTAAATGCCCTCTTGTTTGTACATTTAACATGAGGTGACCTGAAGAGACCTGCATACTGTTAGCTGTGGGAAGAGAAGGAGGAAAGGGATGTGGTGAGCTAAGGGAATGAGACAGGATTTTACACCCCTGAAAATTGTATTTGTTTGTCTCTTATGTCTCTCGTGTCTCTCGTGTCTCTGTGTCTCGATGAAAGCAAGGTAAGCAGTAGAATCACCATTGAAAGCCATCTATCAAGAATTTCCATTTGCATGTATTCGTTTGGACTGTACAGTGAATGAGACAATGAATCAATGCATTCAACCCCAGTATAGATTGTCGCTGGTCAAAATCAGAAGTAGGACAGCACTCCACATGGTTTGGTTATTCATGCATCACACAGACTTTCCGGGCACTTGCCCTTTCTCAGCGTGGAAACTGGCAACAGTGTTAGAACTTAGCACAGGTGAGATGCATGCAATAACCAAGCGCAACAATCAAGCTAATAGGACAACTCGTATTCCAAACCACACTCATTCAAAGAAGGAGCTTGCCACAACAAACTAAACCTCATTAAACATAAATCATATAACAAAAAGGATAGTGAGAAATCTTAATGCAAACCAGGTGGCATTAAAGTTCCTAGATAATATCTCTATTACTATTCTTAATTGCCTCCCTGGCGGGGAAGTTCAAAAATGAAATGAGCATTAAAAAAAAGGTCATTAACCTTTTAACTATTGTCTGGCTACAAGAGACTTCCTTTTTCTTTTGCCAACCTTCAGTGTGTCGTGCACATTCTCATGAAGAACTTGTGTATCCAAGTTCAAGTTCAAGTGTATTTATTGTCATATGTATATATACATACATACATACATACATACATACATACATACATAGAGGTGTTGCGGGGGGGAAAGACGGAATTTTAAAAATATCATGTTATAATATTACAGTAGGCCCTCCTTTGGGAAGGACTGTATCAAAAGTTTCAAACTTGTGCAGTGTGTTTCTATGTACAACATTCCCAAATGTATTAACAATTTATCATTGAACAGCATTGTAGAACTATGGCTCATTTTAATATGCATTTATTAGCAGTTAAATGTAAACTATCAGCAGTTAACTAAGCTTGTTGCAGCTACCAGATCTAACTTGAGAACAATGCTGTGTTAAGCTTCATTATGCACTTATTAACAGTTAATAAGTCTTTGAAAAAAAAAAATAGTACAATTATTAGTATAATTACAGTACAAATGGTAAGAATTACAGACAAGTGGTGATTGATACCAAAAACCAAATGTATACATTTTGTTCATCTGAATATAGTTTGTACCAAGTTTGGTGAAGATTGCTAACAGAAGAAAAGACATGTTTACCAAAAAAATCCAAAATGGCAGAAATGATTTCCAGGCACAGTTTAATTTCATTCGTCCAAGAAACACACTGTGCAAAAGTTCTCCATGCCTCACGGTTAATGAGTTATTAGTTATTATACGTTAAACACGTAACAACTGACCACATGGTGGTGCTATAGGTACCATATTTTAATACTTCATATCGGGCAGCTGTCCGTAAAGTATGAATACTTACGAGATCAACTTTAAAACATTCCTCCCATAGGCTTCCCATAATAGATCTTGAAAATTAAAAAAATATATCATAAAAAAGTGTAAAAGTTATATCATTAATGAGGATACAAAATAACGATGGTGATAAAATGAATGACGGTCACTAACTACTCCTTTCAGTTGTAGTTCAAATATCAAAATGTTCAGCTTTTTCAGGACAATACTGATATTCAGAAAACAATGTACACAAATATTACTAATTTAACAAGATTTAGATGAGTGAGTGTTTTAAGAACTTCACACAATAATGAGTTGTGCGTCTTGTCTGACGTGGGGGGGAAGGGGTGTTGTGGGGGACTTGGAGGAGTGTTGACTGAAGCAGATTCCTGGTAAATTGCTACAGTATCCCTCAAGAACTGACCTGAGCACAATGTTGAGGGCTTGCTCCCAGCAGAGTGCTTGAAGGATCAGTGGGGATTAGTAGTGAATATGCACAAAGATGAATGTTCATTCTTTGTTGTTCAACAGTTACAAGAAATCCACACAGCAGTAGTGACTGTGGTTGCTTGTGCGTATTCATGCTGTTTGTTACAGATTATTTGTCTGTCATCACCAGACACTCCTGGAGCTTTATTGTTATGAAAAGGCAGCCAGCTCTCAGTGAGCCTCCCATTTAAAATGTCTGTGTACATGACCAATGCTAACACTGTTTGCTAATCTTTTAAAATGCTATAAGTAGTCATACTATAACAGTGGCATTGTGTGAGGATCACTGCTGGGTGAACCTGAAAATACCAGCTGAGAACTTTAAAAGGAACATGTGTAAAAGGAAAAATGATGAATTATTAATTTGTATAATTGTACTACATTTTTTCAATGACTTATTAACTGTTAATAAGTGCATAATGAAGCACTTATTAACCTTAGTACAGCATTGTTCTCCATTTAGATCTGGTAGCTGCAACAAGCTTAGTTAACTGCTGATACGTTTACATTTAACTGCTAATAAATACATAATAAAAATATGTATCGATCTTAATGAACCAACAAAAAAGCTTAGTAAAGGTTTAACAATGACATATTACCTGAGTTAGTTAAACTCAATAACTGTTGGTCATAATATTATAAACAATTCTAAGAACTCATAAGGCTTTTATTAATTATTCTTAAGCAACCTATAACCTGTTAACAGGTTTCTTGTAAATCATAAACACAATAAATGTGTTCATCATGCTATTCCACTTACATAGTCTCATTAAGATATAATGATGTTAATAAGCATCTTATGAGACTAGGCTTTACTACTTATTAATTCATGTTTATTACTAAGACCTTAATATAAAGTGTCATGAAAATGCCCCTCTGCCATACAGATTGCATCACCATAGGCCAGCTTTGCTTCTCCCGCTATACCTGACCACCTGGCAACCCTGTAAAGATGAGTGCCCCAAGTCGGCCCAGCTTCTGTGTATAGTGATGTGTTTTCTACTGGACCACATCATCTTGGCTGCATCAAAGTTGTACAAGATGACATTCAGACAATTTGGGGTCCTTCCATTAAACATGGACTGCAGCACATGGCCAGAGAGAAACACACTGCTGACCAGCAGACTTGAGAGGATTTAAGGTCTGTCCACACTAAGAACGATAACGTCCTGTAAACAGTGGTGTGCAGTACGCCCTGCGTGCTCCAGTTGTGTCTCCATCTAATTATTGATGAACTCTTACTGCTGTAGTATGTTGTACGGATCAGAAGTATTTCAGACACTAGTTGCTGTGATGTTTCAGTATTTACAGACCAAACTGACCTGCAGCACATGTTGAAGCGCAGTGTGTAAAAGTGCACCGCTGCACACAGTGACATACATTATGAGCACAGATCCACTTACAAAGATCTGCTAACTTTGTTTTTTTACATTGTAATAGAGAACAAAGTTCAGCATCTTTGTAATAATAAAGACCTCTCTAAATAAAGCACCTCTGGGTGTCATCCTGCTCCAGTTTACAGCGCGTCAGTCCGTGGTGAGAGAGGAGCAAAGCTGCATTCAAATAAATAAATACATCAGTCAGGGGAAGGATTTTGATTGGCTGTTGTGTTTTTATCGTTTATCAAATCGCTCTGGAAGTGATTCCAACGATATCATTCTCCTCTATGGTTATCGTTATAGTTGTGGTGAGGACTCCTCCATCTACTTGAGTTAGAACGTTATTTAAAACTATATATTTATAATTATCATTATAGTTATCGATCTCAGTGTGGACGGCCCTTTGAAATCCAGCCTCACACAGCTCAGTGCTATAGCTGGGCATCTCTAGTTGTCATGGTGTTTAAAGTCATATCTGCTGTGTGTGGACTACAGGGCCCTAAATAATAGAACCATTAACCTCGGATCGAGGACACACTGGACATGCTTTCCACTGCCAAATGGTTTCGCACCTTAGATCTGGCTTCAGGCTACTGGCAGGTACAAGTAACCCCAAGGACTCATAAGTGCAATAGGATATATTTATTCTTGCTTATTTATGTGTTGCTGTGTGCCTGTCTTTTGTCAGTCAATCATCTTAGACATGCACATTATAAAAGCAGAAAGGAGTTTCAGGGCTCTCTCTTTGGCACTGAGTGCACGCCCCGTTCCTGCTCACCTGACTTACGTGAACGCCACAGGTATGTAAGGCCTCTTTGTGTCGCTGCTTCCTTCTTTATTTAACTGACATCAATGCTTTTTGTAGCCAATAAATGCTCCTGTTTTAGATCCTCCACTCCACTTCTGCTCTCTCTCTCTCAGATGCTCTCCTCCTGCAGATCACCACGTTATGTTTACTCTTTCCCTCATATGCAGTCCTGTTAAGCTGCACTGGTAGTAAGTGAGTGTTTTGCTCCAGGTAGACACTGGTAGTAGCCAGATAAGGCCCACATAGTCTCTCTCTGTCTCTGTCTCCTCCCAGTGCCAGCTCAGTATTTAAAAGCCTGCCTATTATGGCTCTAGTTTATTCTTTGAATTATGATGCCTGTTTAAATGTGACGTCTTATTGTGTATTATAGGGACTGTGACCCAAGGACTGTGGCTTCAGCATTAGCCACCTGCTAATGCTGAAGCCACTCTGCATGTAACAGGTACACTGCTGCTGTGCCAGACTTTTGTTTTGCTTTTGCTCTGTTAGCGCTGCTGTGGTGTCAGCTATCTTCATCTGCTTTCCTTCATTCCAGTTTTACTGTTCTGCCACACTTTTATATTTAGTTTTGTCCCATTTGATTTGCTATAAGGTTAAAGTCAGCTTTCCTACTGCCTGCAACTGACTTCCTCTGACTAACATTTGTTGAACCTGTGTAATATTTAGAATGTGTTAGGGTGGACCTATGGACCCAAATAAAGGATACACTGATACAGGGGAGATTTAAAGAGTTTATTTGCAAATTATGTAATGTGTGATGAAGGGGAACGTCTGGGATCTTCAAGTGGCCAGGGGAATGAGTAGTGGAAGGGGGAACAAGACAGTGGCTGGTGATGAGTCCTGAGGGCAGGAAGCAGACACTGGGGAATCACTAGAGTTAGAGGTGAAGGCAGGCAGGAATTCCACATAGTGAAGCTTGAGACACTGGTGGGTGCTGGAGAACTGCTCTGGTTGCTAGCAGACAGAACAGAGTGCACGTGATCCACACATCTAGCTATGAGTAATTGAAGATCCGGGGTAGATATACTGCAGCTCGATGAGCAGATGAGGAGCAGGTGAGTATGATTGCTGACTAGGAGTGGAAATAGACACAGTGAATGGAAATGGAAATTGGACCAGAGATTGCAGAAAGGACCTGCCCACACCTGCACACACAGTCTGACACACATGACATCACACAGAGGCTAACTGTGAAACATTGGGGAAAAGGTAACACAGGGAAACACTGGGAAGCACTAGACTTTTTTTTTTTTTGCACAAAAATGACACCAAAAAAGACAATGACAGATAATATACAGTGCAAGGAGAGGCAGAAAACCCAAAATGGGCTTACTTAAAACCTCCACCTAAAAATGTTAAAAAATTACACAATATTACAGAAGATAATATGACTATATAGAACAAAATGACAAAAACAGAAAAAAATGACTGTGTGTGTTTGTGTGTGTGTGTGTGTGTGTGTGTGTGTGTGTGTGTGTGTGTGTGTGTGTGTGTGTGTGTGTGTGTGTGTGTGTGTGTGTGTGTGTGTGAGGGGGACATTGGCCTCAACATCTGTGCATAGATAAAAACTGAAAGGAACAAACAAAAATAGACAAAATACATTAAGAAAAAAGAATTACAAAACAGCAGTTAAATGTTCCTTCAGACATCTTTTATAACTTCAGAGATTAACTGTTTTTTTTTCAAGTGGGATTAGCTATTCCACAATGGTTCCCCTAAATCCTAACGAAAATTGACCTCTGCTTGTTCAAACTTTGGGTGGATGAAGATGTGATGATTGAATGAATGAACCTGTGAATTTGCATTATAGAAACTGCTCAGGAATTATTCCTTTACATGAAAGTATCTTATAAATAAAAGCACATATTTTAAAAATATTGATGTTATATGTAGACAGGATCTGAAGTTTTTTAAATAGAGGATCAGATGAGGTATATGGCTCTGATACGTAGGAAACGTACTTGCCCTAAATTATATTACAATATGAAAGATAAAGGGATAAATTAGACTGTAATAAAGTGTGAGACAGTTAGTGGTGACAAGCTGACCAACCCTCCTTATTATACCAATAGATGTATTTATTTTACTGCATCAATCTGATCTTTCCAAGTTAAATTCTCATCAACAATAATTCCCAGACATTTCGTAGTTGATACTTGAGTCATCTCAACTGATTCAATATTAATTTTAAAGAAATCTTTTGGATATGATTTTTTTCCACTGAAAATTATGAACTTGGATTTTTTTATATTTAAAGATAATTTGTTTAGTCTGAACCACGAAGCGTAGGCAGTTAAACCAAGATTAGCCTCCTTTATCAGTGAATTGAAATTTGAGTGAGTGAGCACTAGGTATGTGTCATCTGCAAACATTAGGACAAAGAATATTAGAGACATTTGATAAGTCATTAATATATATAATCAATAATAATGGTCCAAGAATGGACCCCTGTGGAACCCACAGAGTAACCTGGCTTTGTTGGAGTAACAACCTTTAACATAAACAGACTGTCTCCAGCAGTTATAAAGACGCCATCGGGATATGTGTTTTGTTGTTTGTTTATAGCAGTTAGCAGGTAGCCGAGTGCTAACTTAGCATTAGCGTCTGGTGGTCTATAGACAGCTGTCACAACAACAACAGAAAACTCCCATGGCAGGTAGAAAGGTCTGCATTTCACTGCTAGAAACTGAGCAGTGACGATCTATGACGGTGGCATTTGTGCACCAGCTGTTATTCACATAAATACACAAGCTACCGCCGCAGCTCTTACCAGAGTTCTTTGTCCTGTCACTGCATTGTGTAGAGCAACCTGCTAGCTCAATAGCGTTGTCTGGGACCCCCGGGTGAAGCCAGGTTTCTGTGATAATCATCATGCAGTCGTCCCGAGTGGCTGTCCGGGATGATAAATCTAGCCTCAGTTCATCCATTTTGTAACCCAGGGACCTGGCTTTGGCTACAAAAAAGCTGGGTAGCGGTGGTCTGCTTGGGGTTAGAGGTTAGGGTTAGGGTTAGCTCCCTCTTTAGCCTAGTCAGGTGTCCAGCCCGGCATCCCCTCTTCTGTTTGCGTTCTCTCTGCCGCCTTTGCTGCCTCCTGTTCGGCAGGGTGATCCACGGAGAGGCTGGAGCTAGCGCTATTCCCGCTGGAATCCGATGCGAGTGGTGAAAGGAACTCGTAATGGTGCCTGATTCCGATGTTCAAGAGTTCGTCTCGGCTGTACGAGAGCTTTGACTCACTCAGCCACAGGTGGCTTCTGATGCCCTGCAGCTCCAAATGTTTCCAGGCCAAACACAACAGCAGCCTGGCCCCGGGCCATGTAAAATAGCTTCTTTACTGAGTGCACCGAGGTCTGACAGATCATTTCCATGTGAAGCTTTCAGTGTTTGCGAGTTTTGTTGCTGAGTCATACAGATGCACATTCCCTTCTCCTGAAGCTGAATGTCTGTCACATTGACATGTGGATACAACAGAGCAGTGATGGCTATTACATCAAAAGCACAAAATATTACAGAAACAGACATCACCTTATGTCATAACACAATCAGCATGATTCAGACCTGCTCCCAAATTATCAAAAAGGTCAAAGTCAGCTCCTTTCCATAATTACCAGTATGTTTCAAATGAATTTGGAACAACTGTAATGTCATATCGTAGGCTACATACCCATTCAAGGAACAACTTTAGTCCTTTAAGTGTATTCTTTAAATACAGGTAGTTACTTTAGGACAGAAACAAATAGACACATTGATATTATTAAGTCCCAAGTTTCTGGTTTAGTTTTAATATGACATAAATGGTGCTTGTGATTTGATCAAATCTATGGCCTGGACCACAGAATATGGAGAGTGAGTACTGAAATGTATCATTGTCCTTTTTAATTCAGCATTACATTGTTCAATACATATTTAACTAATTACATTTGAAATATCTGCCCATTTTTAAAGGACCTTTACATGAAAAATGTTCACAAATATACACTCTGTACAATTAATATGACAACAAATATAAGATAGCACAAACTATACATACCATGAAGTACTCCAAAACCAAATTTGCAAAAATAATCATTGAAAGTAATAAGACCAGATTAGCCTTTTTATTACGCAACTGGAATTCAAAGTTCAATTCAATGATTTTTATTATCAGACCACATTTTTTCAGCAGTAGATATTCCATGCTATACAATGAATGTTGCTGGCATAGTCCACCATTATGAGGGAATCAACTTGTGTACCTATAAGTAAAGGATGACTGGAAACTATCAACATACATACTGCATGTGATGATGCAGAAGTGAAAAGCGTGTACACTTCATGTAATGTAGAAAAAATGAATCCTCATTATTAAAACATTATGAATGAACTCAGTCCAGTCTTGCTACTGTTACAACAGATACAGCTCAGACAGGGTTAAAGTATGTAGAGGCCCAGATCTCGTCTCCATTTAAGACCCCTACAGAACTCTAGTCCATAGATGTGTTATTTCAAACAACTCTGTAATTGTTAAAACACATTTGTTATCAATTTAAATCCAAGACAAGATTCCAGCCATGAGATGGAGAGCATAGGTCTGGGTAAATTTGGCTTTGAGTGATGCATGAATGGGAGGTCCATGACAGAACATGGTAGAGCAAACAATACTTTTTGTGTTACTGTGACACTACATGTAAAGTCAGTTTTGTGATATGCACTTTTCCTCAGTGTCACAATGATGTTTTTGCAGCCATTGCATGAAGACAAAAGGTCATAATATGCCTTTTGTCACCTATGTGAGACTTAACAAGTGTGAGCATGTCAGCCTACAACAAAACCTACTGAATAAACAAGTGCTTGAGCCTGCTTTTTCTTTTGGAGCATAAAGTTCAGGGATGTACATTCTCAGTTTTGTACTTTCCTTATTCCTATGTGTAACCATACATGTAGAATGAGGAGAAAAGCCTTTTTCCTGGACTCACTATTTTTCAATACATTCAGCAACCATATTGGTAGTTATCCAAAGAAAAAAGCAGCAAAGAAATCTGTCTGTGCGCTAACAGAAGCCTTCATAGACCACAGCACAGTAAGGGGTACCACTCTTTTTTTTCTTGGATATTCTCACCTTCTCTCGGTTGCTGACATTATATATTGTAAAACCCAGCTGGATCCAGAGAACACATGGACATTTCTGGGAAAGGTAAGAAATCCATAACTGAAGTAGGAACAGGCTTGGCAGGTATTGAGGTCTTTAGGGATACACCACAAAGATAAATGACCACACATCATGACAAAATAACATCACACATTGATGATATGGAGCATTGTATGAGGATGTGAGTGGAATTTTCCATCAGCGTTTTATACATTTACTATCATGTTCCAGCACAGTATTGAACAAGTGCTTTGCACTCTTCTTTGTTACTTATGGTACTTGTGGCCTGAGCAAACAGCCGATTTTGTGTGGCATGTGAATATATCTCCATCTTCAGACTTTGATCTACAGTATATCAGCCCCCACCTTCAGTCCCACCCCCACCGAGCCAAACCTAAACTATTCACTCTGTCCTTGGCTTCCTGAGAATGGGAGTCGGCAAAATGTGCTGAGGTCTTTTCATGTCCTACTGTAAACACAGGGCAGCTCCAACTCAGAACATGAAAGGAAAGTGAAGAGAAGAAAATGGATCGGTGTGACAGAGCACCCAGATTCTAACTGGATGACAGGATTTGTACCTGATGTTCACTTTAAGCCTTTCTCAAATACCTTGAAACAGTTGGATGTTGTTGTTTCAGCGTAAGGCCTTGGCAGGTGTGTAAAATGACTAGCTAGCTTCATGGAATATGATTCTATTCTTTTGGAGCCCATTGCTCTAAGTTCAAACTTAGCTGAGTTGTAAAATATGTGTATAAGTTGAGATTTATATATAAGTACAGCCCATTTACCATTTACACACCATTTTAAAACAGATATATAGGTTTACAGAATAAATAAATACACCTATTATACACCCATGTGTTTGTTGATTTGTTACTAAATGTGCATGTGAATTCTGTGTTAGTAACTGCATGCTAGTTTAACAATAGTGATTTATTAAATTGGGTTGCTCCCTCAAAACATCAGGAATGTCTTAGGTAGTTAGGGCTTTAATCATTTGTGAATGGGTTCTTCCAAAACATCTGTTGTCCTGTCCAATCATAAGTCAGTGTAATAGTCACTGCACCATCACCATGGATTTATTAAAAATACTCATGCACATTGCAACAGTTTTTGGTTTATGTAATCATTCCTCCTCTCCTTACTGGCTGTTAAGAAATTACTTCCCCCTACTCTTACAGTATAAGTGATGGTGGATCAAATCCACAGTCTGTACTCTGTCAGCGGACTCTCAGCTGTCTGTGATAGTTAAGTGGGAATCTTCCAAAGTTAGTCGTTTTAGTTCCCTCTTGGTTTTCCCCAGACAGCATTTCTTTGCAGGGCTGCAAGAGACATAGTAATGCAACGAGGTAGTTTGATACTCAAAAGACAAACTTTAGAATGCATTTTTGTACAGAATGTAGACATTTTCTTACTTATGCAAAATGGTTTGCCAATTTATGTATGTAAATACCTGGATATTAAATATTCATCTGTAGGCTGTGGTTATTATAAATGAGGAGGAGGCTCTCCACCCAGTTACTGCAAGTACACCTACACTAAACTGTTTTTTAACAGTCTATATGAGTCTCATGTTTAACCTGCAAGGCTTGTGTTTTAATGCCGCTGTTCATCATTCTTGATGTGAAAACATAAAGAAATAAAATAGTTGAATCCTACTATTAGTTCAGTTGCCAGCCATACAGTCCATTACACTGGTGGTAAAGGAGACGGCAGTGGCGCTGGTTTTAAACAGGAGTTTAGCCGACTTCTTTGCATTTTATCACCAGAAATGAGCGTGGGGAACACTGTGTGTCATGCTGTCCTCTGTTTCCATCACAGTTATGTATTTAGGTCATTTAGAGATGAGTTTATACAAGTTTACAGTCTGTCATGTTGTCACACATATCCAGAAAGATGTCAGGAAATTTGAATAAAATCACATGAGGTCTCTGGGTAATATATATAATATGAGTGGGAGCGCTGTAAACCTCCCCTGAAGATGTAGTAGAAAAAATAGTGCACTTTGTCACTCACTATTTTTTTTATTTCACTGCAGCCAAACACGTTTCCTTGTACATGTGAGCATTCAAGTGTTGTTTTAAGATAGTCTTCAAAACAAATGTGAACATATCTTTGAAAAGAACTGGTATTTGTCCAAAATCACTTTCTTATCCGTCATTTTATTTGAGTGTCCAAAATGTAAGTGTGAAATGTTTTCGCCCTATACTTGAATCCATCCAAAAGTAGTCATGTGATACCCAAAATTATGCTCATAGGAAATGTGTGAAATCTCAATTTACTGCTCACTGTGGAGTAAACTACTTTATTGTATAGGGAGGAGTGAATGAGTGAACAAGGGAGTGAATTTGTACACAGCTCCATTCACTTGAATGAAAGTTGCTCACAGGGTGCATATGCTGAAAATGTTTTTCATGCTATTTCATTTTTCTGCCTTTCTGAGCCTATAAAGTAAGCTCACTGGACTCCTTCTTTGGCTGAGCTGGTTGAGAACATGCCTATTAGAGAATCATATAGGGTCAACTGGCCTTCTGCTGAATCTCTGCATTAAAGGCATGGAAGTCATTTGCGTGTGGAGATTTGCAATACTGACTACACAGGTTAGAGCTGTTCCTGCTTCAAGCTGAAACATATTCTCTAAAAAGTAGAGTTTTGGGCTAATCCTTTGTAAATGTAGATATTACTTGCCCTGTAAAACTGTAATTTGGTTATGTTACATATTATGTTACAGAAGAGTGGTATCTTGGCACAGGAACTGTTATTGCTTGTCTGCAGGTGTTTGGTAATTGGATTAATGCAGGAGCAAAAGGAGGAATGTCTGTCCTCCACAGACTGTGAAGCCACGAGGACAGACATGTTTGTTTCATGCAAGCGGCTGAGGGAATGCATGATGACAAGCTTTATCTTCCCCACAACTCAACCACACAGCACCTCCTGTAACTCCAAGAGTTTTTGTTTCTTTAAATGTGACAGTAAAAAAGAAAAAAGCCCCTGGCCCTTTGCAGTACTCGCCCTCCAGAGCTGGAGTTTATCTAAAAGCCTAAGCATAACAAGAGCAGTGGGGATGAAGGATGACGATGAAGGGCCTCCTCAAGGTTTGATCCCTCTCCAAGAGCAACTTGGGTAACCTTAGCTAAACAAACCCTCTTGCGTTCTTCTATGTTCCTCACTCCTTCCACCCAGAGTGTCTGGATGAAGCCAACACTTTGTGAGGCTCTAGACAAAACAATTGTCATGGTGATGTTATAAAAGGCAGCATGTCAACATGTCCTGTAGAAACGTTGGAGGAATCTCAGCTCATTGAGAGGATAGAATGAGATAGCAGGGCTTTATACAGTTTATACAGTTGTTTCAAAAGAACAAACCTTTTAGTAAATGTATTTGTTGTCATTGTCCCGTCCAAGGTGTTGGAGAAGCTGGTTGCTTGAGTTGCAGGACCACCTTAAACACACCAACGTATATGAAAAATATCAGTCAGGCTTCTGTTAAGCACACATTACTGAAACAGCTTTGTTTAGGGTACAGAGCTACAGTGAATGAGTTTGTTTTGTATGAAGACTTTTGATGACTTTTATGAATGTGTTGTGGGCTGGTCTCTCTGAGCTTCCAGGTTTCAAGCTTTGCTTTTTGACATGTTAGCTTTGTTTTGCCTGCACAAGCTTAAAATAAATACATTTTTCTTCAGCTCTACTTTGACTACTGTCTCTGAATTTGGGTCCACCTGCTCCACTCCATTTAACAGCTGATTCAGGATCTGCTTCACTCCTGACCTTCTCTAGTCATGTCATATCTCAGCACCTGTCATAAGGAGAGACAAGACTGGATGAACACACATTTTCCCCAGTTAAAGAGCAGTAAAACTAAATCATCCTATTGGCACTCCACATCAGGTTCAGTCATCCCCCGTACCTCATCTCATCTTTAACAGCCTATACATCCCCCTTTCCTCCTCAGTCACTAATCTGGGTGTTGTTTGACCCTAAGCTGACTTTTGTTGACCATATGAAGAATCTGTGCAAAATTCTTTCTAACTTCTCAAACTCCACCCCTGTCTATCCCTGTCAGATGTCTTTATCTCTTCAAGACTGGACTACCACAAAGTGTAATTCACAGATATCCCTGACAGGAACATTCAGAACAGCACTGCCAGGACCCTGATAAAAGAGCAAAAACACTAAACTATTGTAGCACTTTGAATTTCAAAATAAATGAAAAGTTCGGTATAAATTAAATGTACTATTATTATTTATTATTATGTATTATTATTTATTATTATTTATTATTATTTATTATTATTTATTATTATTTATTATTATTTATTATTATTTATTATTTATTGTTATTATTTATTATTTATTATTTATTATTTATTATTTATTATTATTTATTATTATTTATTATTATTTATTATTATTTATTATTATTTATTATTATTTATTATTATTTATTATAATTTATTAGTATGTATTATTATTTATTAGTATGTATTATTATTTATTATTGTTTATTATTATTGTTATGATGATGATGATGATTATTAGCATTATTATTATTAGTAGTAATATTAGTAGTAGTAGTTGTAGCAGTATTATTATATTATTATTATTATTGTATTATTTTATGTATTTATTGTACCATGAGTCTAATGAGAAGGTCAATATTCATTTCAAATCAGATAATGCATCTAAATCACTACATATTGGTCCTATATCGTATCCCATGCAGACTATTATCTGGATCAAACCCATGTCAGCCATGTGCATCAGCAGAATCTCCTGAATAGATGATAGTTAGACAATGGCTGACTTTGAACACTGGCTGTCTCTATAGAAAATAAATATAATCTTAATTTAAACTGACATTTAAATGGGATTTAACTGAAAAAGAATGTCATGTATATGTACAGAATAGCCATGAAACTGAAACTTAAAATAATGATGCAGAATGATGATCGTCTGCTGAATGTGGACATTTTCTGTTCTCATTGAAAATGTGACTGTAAAGGGTAAGCCTGAAAGCATGATTATCCAAGGAGGGGTTTAATCCAGGGCAACTGGACTTGGTTAGCCCATTGGATGAGAGACAGTACTTGAAGGCATGCTGCCTAAAGGAGAGGGGCCAAAGCTCCACCAATTGCAGTTGACCAGAAATGGAGAGCACAACTGGACAGTCAGTGCCTGTACCTGTAATGGATAAGGGAGAAGTCGACTTAAAGGACAGGTTCACAGTTTACTAAGTGTGTCTTAAAACAGTCAGGTCCACAAATGAACACTGACAAAGGTTAACTTGCTGTAATGATTCCTCCTGTTCATACTGACCATTAGAAGATCTCTTCATAATGTTTACTGTAATGATTCCTCCTGTTCATACTGACCATTAGAAGATCTCTTCATAATGTTTACTGTAATGATTCCTCCTGTTCATACTGACCATTAGAAGATCCCTTCATAATGTGCCTATGATGTAAGTGATAGGGACCAAAATCAAGTCAATTAAAGCTTTATCTGATGACAATACAAGGTTTCAGCAGTCTGAGTTAGTCATATGATGAAATGATATCTGATACATTTACAGTCTTTTTAGCATCAGATTCCCTCTTAGTGTTTCCCTGTTGAGCTGTGGTGGAAGTATAGTAACACAAAGACTTTGGTACTAAAAAACACTGTAACGTTGAAACATAGAAAACTTGATTTGACTCATTTGGACGCCTGAAGATTAGCTTCAGATGAACTTTTAAATACATGTTGGTACATTCTTTTGGAGGACTGTGGATCTTATTAACCGTCACTTTCAATCACATTCTGAAGGGAATTCTTCATGACCATTATGAACAGTAGGGATGAGTACAGTAAGAAAAAACGTGTCCGTGTGAGTAGACACTGACATTGTGACCTTATCCTTTAAATGATTCCATAAAATACCAAATCAACCTGGCTGAGAATGGCTGACAGACTGGGTGACAGCTCCTGTCACATCAGGGAACACAGGTTATGTCCTACATCTTTTGTAAAAGTGGAGGACACTTCAACAGAGCTGAGGCCTCAATCTTGGTGTCTTGTACCTCTGGTGAGGTGAACTAAGAGGATTTTCATTGGGTCTTGAGTTGCTGAGAATTACATGATGCCTTTGCTGGGTCAGACTGGTATGAAAAAAAAAGTATGATAAACATCATTTTGTCAGACTTTGACTCTGATTGGCACCAAAACTTAAACGGCTACAGTGTATGCTTCACCTCGGTCATGTGCTTCCTACATGTTAACTTGAGACTATTATCAAGTGGTTGTTATTCATTTCTTGAAATATAACATTCATCAAGCTAACATTTATCTTGGAAATACACCATATATGTCCTGAAGTGTCAGCTTTAGTTTCAGCCTCTTGTTTTGATTAATCAAGTGTTCATTCCTCCACGGAAGCATTTTGGACATTTGAGACAAAGCAAATATACCCGGTCTTTGATTGGACAGTAAGAGTAGCTCATGAGAATCACTTCCAAATACTTTAGAACTGTCTGTTGTGATAACTTCAACAACTTTAATCATCTCATTTTCATGGACACTGAATCTGTGTAGCTTGTGTTTAGTCCAGATCTGTTGTGAAATCCAAATATGTGATCATAATTAATATCTTGACTGTCATTACTGATGCAATTTCCCCCCATATTTTACCTGTAATCAATCTGGTTGAGGTGGAGTGGACCTTGCACACTGTTATCTAGTTTATCTGTAACAATGGTCATAATTTACAAGGTGATTTGAGGTTTTATGTGTTAAATCTTAATCTGCAAAGTAAACATGAGCTATAGCCATCAAATAGTATGAAGTAGCATAAAATACATATGGGCAATACTATATGTTAAAATAAAATACTAGAGTAAAAAACAAGTACCTCAACATTGTCCTGAAGTAAATAGGAATTTTCCATTGACCATCCTACCACTGCCACTTATAATATAAGTATATATGAGTAATAATATAAGTGATAATGAAAAACAAACAAAAAAGCCAACAAAAAACAAATATAACAAAAAATAAATAAAAATATGGAAAACATTAAGCCAACAAATAGATAATGTCACATAAAGTGTACATCAGGACAGTCTGCACTCACCTCACATTTGCTTATGCTTACTTTAATATGTAAGTATGAAAAGTGCCTGGATTCAAGGTTATAAAATGAATTAATCTAGGGGCCCCTTTTACCACATTTGCAACATTAGCCTGTTTCCTCTCCCCTAATCTTTTTCTCATTTAGCAACACAAATGTCATACTTGAGGCCCATGTATGTATGTGCAAGAGCCCCACAGGACGCTTATATTTATCTGCCATTTTCAAAAGACAATGGTTTGGAGACTATCCTCCCAAGAAAAAAAAAGGCTTTATGTTAGAGTGACTATGTTGAAAGAAGGTCGGGGAGGTTGTTTAAAAAACATCAGAAACAAAGATGACAGATTTCTGTTTGTTTTGACGTTCCCTAACCTTAACCATGTGGTTATTATTGTAACCTTGACAACAAAAGTCTCCTGATCAATATGCCAGGTATGGTAAGTAGTGACTGAAAGCTCAATATAAAAAGTACTTCATTTATTCCAAAACCTGATCAAACCAGATCTAACCAGGTCTTAACCAGGTCACTGTCCTAATAACATGTATTTAATTTTTAACAGTGATTTTTAACATCTTTATGACACACAATGTCATCCTGTTTATATGGGCTTAAAGACAGAATATGACTCATTTGATTAAAATTAGATTTAATTTAAAGGACATGTTGATTGAGAAAAGTCTGCCTAAAACAGGACCCAGTACAACTCTGTAAAGGCCCCCTGCTGTTAGAAATGACCTGTAAATAAGCCCCCTATAGGTCCAGTCAAATCTGTTTATCTATAGATAAGCAGACCTTAGCAGTTGAGTGTAAAAACTGACAGGTAATTCATTAGAGCCAAAGTTTGTTCAGTCACTGGCATGTAAACAAAACTCAAAGATGTCTGAGATCCCATACAAGGCACCCATTACTATGAAATGCATCTCCAGTGATGTATTTCTGTTGCTTTTAAAATGCGGCCTGAAAATCAAAACGATGCTTCTTGAATCTGGATTAAATGGAAACTGAGTGCAGCATCTGTTTCACAGCATCCCATGGAGATACCAATAAACATGTTCTGCTGGTATGTTTCTAAATAAGTAAGGGTGGCAGTTTTATCACCTGACCACCATCCACACCTTCCCAATAGAGACACCTCATAGCGCCACAGTATATATCAATGATGCAAAAGCCTGTAACCATGTTAACCCTCATCCTTTCAACATACTTAATATACCAGAACTAACGACTGAGGTCCTTGCGGACCCCAAAATTAAACTACTGTGAGAAACAAATAACATTTCAACATTGATTTCAATAAACATGATTTAGTTATGTAACAATTTCATCTGAAAACACAGATTTTTGGGATTTTCTTTTAGGAAATTTACAGTTAATTTGTATAATGTGTTAAATGAAAATGTAGGGTTATTAACAGAGCATGTGTCTGCTGTATCTGTGTTAATCTCCTTCAAAATGACTGATAGCGTGCCTCCAGCTCACTGGTATTGTGTTGATACTTTAAATTAGGACCCATGGTAAATGTGAACTCAATAAATAGTTTAACAAGTTTAGAATGCATAGGAGGAATTGGGTGCTTTTGACTGGGGTCCCACAGGACTCCAATACATTTTTTTTTTTTTAAAAGCACTGAAACAGAAGACAATGATATGAAGTCATTAAGAACAAAGTGATTGACAAAGTCATAAAAAACGAATGAGAATAAAACACCTGTGAGATAAGATGCCTTTATTGTTACTATATTCATAATAAAATGAAATTGCAAGTACCCATCACAGTTGTATTTAAACATATTACTACATAAATACGTTCAGCACCACACACAATCAATCACGACCCATCATAAAACTAAACAACATAGAACACAACTAAAACAAAGGCAAAGTTTAAGACAAGGCAAAGTAAAAAATAAAGTGCTGTGAGTGCAAGTGTCAGATAAAATATTGCACGAGTATATATTGCACAAATATATGAATACAGTTTTTAAAAATTGGTTTGCGGCGTCACTGTGTGTGTGTGTGTGTGTGTGTGTGTATTGATAATCTTCATAGCTTGTGAGATACACCTGTGAGATATCAAACTAAAGTGTAAACCTCTGGGGTCTGCAGCTACCTGGGTTGGTAGGATTACGATTGAATTGTCTCAAATAATTCACTGTAAGATTACCAAAATAAACTAAATCATCCAAATGAGGTAGAAGCAATTAACAAATCAGGAACCCCAAACTATTTTAATAACATGAGAAATAAATCTCCACTTCCTGTACACTAACACTTACACACATTAAGAATGCTCTGAGAATGCAATCTGTCATGGATGCTCCTTTAAGTCAAGGCCTTAAGATGGCTGCTGCTGTGTTGCTCTGAACTTGTGGCTGGTTCTATATCCAATAGTAATCTGAAGTATCCTACTTGGAACTTTGGAGTTTGTGTTTTCAATTGATTTGGGAAGGGTTTGGCCAACTCCCAGCACAGAGCTTGTGGAGATTGCAAGTGTTTTATTGGAGATCTGTGGCTCTGTTCTTGTTGTTGTTCGGGCCTAGAAGGCCTAGTAGGCCGAGGACTAAATCATGCCACCCAAGGCTTCAAACAACACCACTGAAGAATATGTCATCATGGTCCAAGTGTGTGAGATGTTGGACCAGCAAAAATATTTCTACAAAACTTTGCTTGAACAACAGGAAAAAACCTTCAAGAGCTGTGTACAGATCATAGTTGAGTTGATGAACTGTCAAAGCAAGTCTACGATCTCAAGGTGAGTCTAGGAATGACTCGAAAAGAATTTGACGATCTTCAAATTTCATGTAAAACTTGGTCCAAGAACGGTAATGAAACCAAGACAGATTTGGACACAGTTTACACAAGTTTGATCTCAATCTCAGACAAGACAGACTATCTGGAGGGTCAGTCAATACGTCACAATATTATTGTTGATGTCATTATGGAATCTGGGAAAGAAAAGGTGTCTGAATCAGAAGAAAAAGTGAGAAAACTATTCAGGGAAAAACTACAACCGGATCGCCTGAAAACAGAGCTGGATTGGGCTCATAGGACTGGGAAGCCAATGCCACCTTCAGAAAAATCCCGACCAATAGTGGTTAGATCTCTGTGTTTGAAGGATAAACTTGCTGTTCTGGACAAAGCTAAAAACTTGAAAGGCTCAGGCATTTTTATCAATGAGGACTTCCCTGAAGCTGTTCGACAAAGAAGGAAAGAGCTACTCCCAGCAATGAAGGCAGCAAGAGAGAGAGGTGACATTGCATATTTGAGATATGACAAACGTATTGTCCATCTTCCTACCCAAAACCCACCACAACAAAGGAAGGCCAAAGCTCAGGCTTTGCCAAATTAGTCTTCATTAATACACAGTACTTTGATTACTTAACCACACATATGGCATTCAATACCATCGTCCCCAGCAAGGTGGTCCTCAAACTGCTTGGCCTGGGTCTCAATAGCACTCTGTGTAGGTGGATTAAAGACTTTCTTTCACAATGCCCACAGACAGTCAGACTTGGAACACTTCTCTCTCCCAGTCTGACCCTCAGTACTGGGGCACCACAGGGTTGTGTTCTGAGTCCCATGCATTTGCAGATGACACAACAGTGGTGGGACTGATTTCAAACAACAATGAAACATAATACAGAGAGGAGATAGACAGGTTGACAGACTGGTGCATGGACAATAACCTCACACTGAACATTAAAAAGACAAAAGAGATCATTATGGACTTCAGGTGACACCATGAGGACCACACTCCCCTAACCATCAGGGGAGAGGAAGTGGAGAGGGTCACTAGCTTTAGGTTTCTGGGGACACACATCAGTGAGGACCTCACATGGAGAACCAACTGGTTAAAAAGGCTCAACAGCGGCTCTACTTCTTACGGACACTGAAAAAGAACAACCTGTCTGCAGAGCTGCTCAGAACCTTTTACCACTGTTCCATTGAGAGTGTTCTAACAGACTGTCTAACAGACAGTTTTATGAACTGTAAAGAGGCAGACCGGAAAATCTCCAGAGAGTCATAACAACTGCAGAAAAAATATGGACTAACCCTGTCCTCTCTGGAGGACATCTTCAGGACCCACTGCCTCCGCAGAGCTAACCACTTCCTGAAGGATTCGACCCAATTCTGTCTTCACCTGTTCTCTCAGTTATCCTCTGGGAGGCGCTATAGAGCACTCAAAGCTCGCACCTCCAGGCTTAAGGACAGCTTTTATCCAAAAACCATCACTGAACTGAACAGAATCAAACACTGCCCCACCACTGTGTCATGAACTGTACTGAGAATCATCTTATTACAACCTAATTCAATGTGCAATAATGGGACAACTTGTGCAATACTGCTTCATTCTTATTTTTTAAAACATATTTATCGATTTGGGATGATTGCGTAAGTTTGTGTTTGTGTATTTATTACTGTCTATTTCTTATTTTTTTTATATTCAGGCACAGCTAATTTTGTTGTATTTTTGTGCAATGACAATAAAGTCTATTCTTCTATTCAACAAAAAAAAAGGATGGTAGGAGCTGAATATAAAATGGAACAAAAGATGAATGACAATAGCACATTCAGGGCTGTAGCTGTTATAATACTGTACAGGCTGTTTTATGTTTAACTAATGTATATACGAGTCGGGTAACATTATAATAGCAAACTACTATATTTACAATCAGGTAACTCAGGTTCCAATAACATACTTGTAGGTTCCTACTGGTATTTAAGAAAAGTGGAAGAAAACAAGACTATGTGGTCTGTTTTAAGTATAGCAGAGCAGATGGACCCGAACGCAGAAACCAAAAACCTTTAATCTTGGAAAATGCAAGCGAAAAAAAACAAAAGTAGGCTGAGCTGAGCAGAACAGAACAAACTTGAACAGAGGATCCGACAAGGGCTGAACTGAAAACCAAGACTGAAATACTTACTGAACTAATATGTTGATGGGGAACAGGTGACTAGACGAGGGCAGGTTGCGAGTTGATTGGCTGAGAGGACACTGGGGACGTGGTAGGGCTAGTGAGACTGATGTGAAGACTGGGGAAAAACTGTGAGTACAGGGCAGGGCTAAAGAACCTGATGCAGGGCAGGTGTGGAGGAAAAAATGGGCCAGGGAGGAGTGTAGGAACACAGAGAGGAAACAGAGCAAAGTGAAAATGAAAACCCAGAAACACACTGTTACACAACTCAAATATAAATAAGCAAAACCAAATGACTAAAAGAACTGAACAACAGAAGTACAACACTGAAAGCCAAGATAACAAACACAAAGAGTTCAAAAACCATGAGGTCATGACAAGCTACTGGGTTCACTGTAATAATATAGCAGTGGGTGTTTTTTGCTTGTATTTGTAGAATCCCCACCTGTGTTGTGTCCTCCCTTTGGTCAGCAGGATGTACGTATGGTCTATGCATCTTTAATTTTTTTATTTTAGTTGATCATTGTGGTGGCATGTTTGGAAGTGATGTATAACCGTTCAACCACCAGCTTGATGTCAATCACGACTCATATCTGGAGGTGGGAAGCTCCACAGGCAGCCAGATGTGCTTTTCACACAGCAGTCTGTGGATTGTTCAGCAGCACATTGTTTCTGGAAAGATGAGGTGCTGTTGAGATTTCCAAACATCATTTTCAATGCTGTGAGTATTAGAAAGAAATTGCACTGTGCCTCAAAAACAAATAAAACAAAAACAAAACTGACAATATTTGAAAAATCCAGACGTTCTCTTCTAGAATCCTCTGTGACTCCTCTAATAATCAGGGATTTCTAACTCAGGTAGCAGCAAGTGCCATACAGTTTCTTACACGTTTTGTAAGAGACAAAACATGTATGTTGTGTATTAACATATAAAATGGTGGAAAGCAGGGGCGTAACACCAAATTCTGGGCCCCGATACATAAGCCTCATGAAGGGGCCCCCACCCCACCCTAAACCCTTAAAGACCGTGTAAAGCGAATTCAGACATGTTCTTCTAAAAACATTAAATAGGTCATAAATGTATTTCTAAAAAAGGTGTAAAAAGCATTTCAACCATTTAGATTTGAATTGTGGAGCTAGGCTTCACAATTCTAATTCATTTCATTCATTTCTGTGTTCAGGATTTAGTGGGCGTGTCTGAAAATGTATGATTGGCATAAACCCGCCCCCCCCCCCCCCCCCCCCCCCATGGAAAGTAACATACTATGGACTGATATAACTGATGATAAAAGTTTGACATTTTTGGGCACAATGTATACATATAGCAGGACACGTCATTTTCAACTATCGTCTTTATATTAAGCAGTAAGAGCTGTAACTGTACATTTTATATCGTGCTCTACCTCCTGAGCCACAGCGGTCGTCCTCCAATTGGAAGATTGGTAGTTTGATTTCCAGCTCCTCCAGTCTACATGTCGATGTATCCTTGGGCAAGACACTTAACCCCTAACCCCATTGCTGTGCCAACGGTGTATCCTGATGAGCAGGTTGGCACCCTGCGTGGTAGCTGCCTGTCATCAGTGTATGAATGTGTGTGAATGGGGTGAATGAGTTGTAGTGTAAAGCGCTTTGAGTGGTAGAAAAAACTAGATAAGGCACTATATAAGTACAGTCCATTTACCATTACCATTTACAAAAAAAATGTTTTCCATCCAGATGATTAGAGGATTCTTGTGGAAGTACCTTTGTAACTGGTTGTCAAAAGGCTTTAAGTTTTTCAAAGATTGCAGAACATGGTATGAATCATATATAAGGTGCAACTCAGCCTTGGCCTGCTTGAGAAATGCATTAAGGCAGACTTCCTCTAAAAAATAATAAAGCAGGTTTCCAAAATTATTATATATATATATATATATATATATATATATATTGGTTGTTACAGTATATGGATGGTGTGTAAATGGAATACTCTCTAAATAATCCAAATGTACCCATAAGATTTTTTTTCTCTGTCTCAAATAATTACAGGGATGCCTAACAATAGGCAAGCCCTCTTTGTTTCACAGAACTTAAACATTATGATTCATTTTGTCGCATTGTCGTTGCCAAATCAGTGATTCATTTGTGTATACATTAAGTGTCTGTAGAGAAGAACAGCAATTACACTGTGCACCTGGCTGAGAGGGAAATGAACACAGAGATGGAATAACAGATATATGGAACAGATGCTGGATGAGGATGTAGAGCTCATTAGAAATGTCTGACTGGATATTTAGTGAGAGAATGCACCTACAGTAACACATAGTGAGAGGACATGATAGATTGAACATAGCCAACAAACCTCAAAGAGCTGATCAACTAGGAAACTGGGAACAAATTGCCTACTAGTCTGGTCATGAACTCTGGCTGAGGCTGCAGACATGATAGTTTCTAGAAACTGTCATGAAAAGTCTCTGGACGACAGTACATGATCTTTTTTTCCTACCAACTGAATCTATTGCAAGTTTCCTAAATATACCACATTAGCATTCAGGATTTGGATTTTGTGGAAAGGAAATGTTAAGATAAAATGTTCAGCAGAGTCAGGGCCATCATAAATCTTACATAACGGATCAAATATCAAAAATGTCCTGAGTTAACAAATAACATCATATCAACTTTCCTTTTTTTCTGGCTGTAAATCCCACAGTTATACACTGAGGCTATTCCAACAGGCACTTCTTCATCTTAACTACATAAATGAAGTTGAAATGAAGAAACACTGACCTACAGAGCGGGATGACAATGGTGAAACCGAGTAGAGTTTGGATGTTGGTGAAAGACTTCAAGCTATGCTTTCAAGCACGGGAGGGAGTCTGGTGCAAAGTACCTAAGGCAGAGCAGTTTGATTTCCCAAATGTTCATAATTAAACGTTTTCTATTTGAATAGCCAGCAGGGAACTCCTCCGCTTGTGTTTTTGTAGTGGCTATTGTGTTTGTGGAGCCAAATATTGGAAACTTTGATACTGAATCCCCTGGTGTATGTTAACTTTGGCAGTGACCAAAGGATTCTGGGGATGCTTTTCCTGCACATTACCGCGCCTCCACTGTCCACCACCCACCATCTCCTCAGGTCGTGGAGTTCCCTGCTGCCACTGCTCGCTGAGCTGAGGAGGGGTAAGCACAGGGAAGACATTGTGATGCATCTTGGGGTGAAAACTTATCTCAAGTGTCTCAAAGGTTTTCAGAGAAAACACTTCAATGTAGGACTTTTTTGTAGAGGCCTATCTCCTCTTGCTGAACTTTGCTTCTCATACCTTACAGTGCTGTCTCTCAGGCTACAGGAAGCCTTCAGCCACCTCCATAATGCACCCTCCCCTTACAGCATGTATGATGCATGAACCTCTCACCCTACAATCTCTCCCTCCTGCTCAGGGATCAGTAATTGTTCTACTACTGTGGAAACGAGGACCAGGGCAAGGCTCCTTTGGCTGGTCTTTGTGCTGCACAGGATGAGTCCCAACTGGATGGGAATGTGAGCTGAGGGCCGCACAGGAGGAAAGGCAGAGTCAGCAAACAAGTAGTAGAGCAAATAAGCCACACATACTGTTTGTTATTAGGTTCTCTTTTCACGTATGCATATACTTATACAGTACCACTGATACCAAGATCATCCACTGCTGTGGTGGCCTTCTTCTGTAGAGAGCTCTGATTTTTGTGTTTTGCCACCTTCTTGGATACATGCATGAGAGGACTATGACCTCTATGGGCCAATGGGAGTCACATTCTTTAAAATACCACAACTTCCACAACAAACAATACTTTGAATAAACTCATCGACACTTTTCTTTAAGTATCTGCAGTAATAGAAGTGTACTTAACTATATAAGTACAATCCATTTACCATTTAGGAGTTACACATCAAAGACACAAAATCACTCACATTTTTTCCCATCTCTCTCCTTATTGGAAGAAATGAGTGCATCACTCTAATGGTCATGGCCATGTGTCTACAATATATTTCATTTTCATTTTCTTTATAAAAAACAAACTTATTTTGAAACATGAATACAAATAAAAACAAAAAAGACAAATAAGCAGTATAATTTATCATAAACAACAAACTCACAGTGAACAAATCCAAAAATGACCCCATGCATGAAATGGGTCAGGAGGAAATTAATACTTATAATTTTCTGCCCCCTACCTAATGCTTCATTCATAAACCTACATAATATACTTGGTGTTTATCACACAACCAAAAACATTTATCTGATGATCAACAACAAAAACAACACCAGCATCCACCACAAGTGTCCCAGTCATGAGAGAATCAGTGCTCTCTCTTCACTCAGGTACCTCTCAAAAACATTTTTTACATCTTTTTGAAGTGATTTATACTTCTCCTTCCCTGAACTTCTCCCACTAACCCATTCCACTTAAAACTAAATCAGAGGGATTGTCAGACAAAAGGAAATTTGCTTGGTGTAATGACTTGAATACAGAGATAACAAAAGATGAATGCAAGCAGATAACCTATGAAGCCCAGGTTCAAACTTTCAACACTAGATTTAGACTGGTGGTATGAATTGAAAATGCATATTTATGGAACTCCCTACTACACCATTCTGATACCAACAATCCAGACCTATGTGTGAAATGCAATGCTAAATAGGGCACTCTGATTCACTGTTTATGGATTTGCCCGAGGATCAAAACATTTTGGATGTATTTGACATATTATCACAAAGAGTCTCAGCACAATAACCAGATTGTCCAAATGCACAATAAAACAATTACAAAATATGTTATTTTCTCTTCTTCAAGCTGAACATAACTATCTGTCTCTTGGAGAAACTGATACCCTTTATAAAATATGGGGGAATTAAAAAAATTCAAATATATTAACCTTCAGTGCACCTTTCAGTATGAAATATGTGAATGGATAATGTAAAGCTTCTTCTGTGTGCCGGCTTGATGACACATTGTCATGATGAGACCTACTGACCTCTTACACTTAATTATTATGATTGGGGTTTTTTGTCATTATATTTCACGTTAGTGTTATTATTAATTGTTGTTTATGTCATTTACATACTTGTGTTATTTTATAATCACTGCTATTTATTCTGTTTTATTTTTGGGTAACTTTATGTGAAGATTGTGGGTGGAGGGAGAGGGAGATGGGAAGTAAAAAGGGCTGTTTGGGAGTCAAATAACCTTTACATGACATCTTTATGTCATGGGAGAATGATGATATTCTCCCCACCTTCCCTGTCTCCTCCTAGATATATTGGTCAGTTGATAAGTTGAGTTGGTGGTCCTAACTAAGGCAAGATTGTTTGTAGGTTTAACTAAGAAGAGGGTTCTAGGTTGCTTCAAAGTGTGGGATTTGGTCTTGGAGACATGCTGAGAGCTTTTCTTTTAAGATATGTTCTGTGTGTAGGTTGAGTTTATGTCTAGTTTTCCAGTTCATAAGTATGGTTTTGTTGTCAGTACCAGTGCAATAATTATTGGTCTGGTGCTGTTGGGTGCTGCATTGACTACTGGTTGGTCCCCAAGTAAACAGAGGGAGGGGATATTGGAAGGCTGCATCCCAATAACTTGGACATTTTGTTGATGACATTTTCCCAGCAACTGTGTATGGGTGGGTGTAGCCATATGGCGTAGAAGTGTGGCAGAGGCAGGATGAGAGAACTACTGAGGCTGTTGATAGTGCCATCCAGGGGAATTTCACCTTCAGGAAATTAACCAATTGGGAAGAGAAAGGGCACACAGGTCAGAAAACATACAGGGCAAGAGAACGTGTACCATGAGAAAATATCATTTTTATTGAACAAAATGAAACGAGGGACAGGGCTGAGGTTTACCACGGCAGCAGTGGACAAAATGAGGTAGAATCCAAAAACTAAAACACCACCGGTGACACTGCACACCAACAAAAAAGGGAATTGTTAAAGTACAACACCATCAGGGATTAGGACTGCTGCTCGCTAACCCCACAGCACCTGTCCAAGGAAAAGAAAGAAAACAATAATTAAAACAGACCCGCTGTGAGGCACCAATAGCAAGTACCATGCAAATACGACAGTCAACTGTCTTTAAAAATCATTCATACACACACACACACACACACACACACACACATCCTACAATTTGCACAAAAAAAGATAAAAACTTAAATATACAAATGATTTAATACAATACAAAAATTACAAAATTACAAACTAAATCCTACAAATAACAAATAAAAACAAAAAAAACCCAAATGCACACTGATGTGAATGAATGAGACCAGAAACTGATACACGAAATAAATCAACTTTGGTACTTTGGAGGCCTCCGTTGGCATAAGCCACGGGCAAAAGACCACTGTCAGTCTCCTGACAGAAAACAGCCCTGAGAATCACATAAAAAGTCAGCATACATCAGCACCGGGGCTGAGACCAGCCTTGACTTTAAGGCTTTGAAACTCTCCTCACACTGCAGAGTTCACCCTCTCTTGGACTTTGTGCCTGCCAGTTCTACTACCAACGTATGCAGAGGGCCTGCTAACTTAGCAAAACCCTCTACAAAACGCAGATAGTAGCTGGCGAAACCTAAGAAGGAGTGCCGCTCAAACACATGACGAGGATGCTGCCACTTAGCCACAGCCTCAATTTTTGCGGGGTCTGTGGAGACACCCTTGCTGGAGTTGACATGTCCCAAGTAGTTAACCTCCTGCTTGAAAAACACACTTTTCAAGCTTGGCTTTCAGGCCTTCCTTTTGGAGCCGACCAAGGACCACTTCGAGCTGCTGCAGGTGCTGTGTGACAGAGTATGAGAACACAATGATGTCATCAAGTTAAAGAAGCAGAGAATGACCCTGCTGATCCCTGAGCATCCTCGGCATCAACTGCTGGAAGGTGCTTGGGGCATTACACAATCCAAAGAGCATCCGGTTGGATTCAAATAGATGCAGAAGACCATGTTGGGCTGTCCTTGGGTAAAGATGAACTTCAGTAGATCCAACACTGACCACCGGAATGTATGTCATACCTGCACAAGACATGGGGATGCAAGCAGCCCAGCTGGCAAACCAGACTGTGAGGGTTCAAACAGTGTGGCCTGACCAGGGAACTGTTCAGGGCAAGTGCTAGGAATCAGTTTCATTACCCCACCAGTTATACACACCGCCCGTTTACCTTCAACCCTCACCATTCCAGTGAGGTTCTTTTGAGCCTGGGCAACAGACTAATGACACTTCTGTAGTACCTCAATGACTGGACAAGATGCCTGTGACACAGAAGACATGTCAAAAAGAGAAGGGCCAGTGTTATGGCATATATTGTTGTATCTATGGTTAGTAGGCCAGAGCTAAATGGTATAAATTGTTATTTGTGATATTAATTTTGGATTTAAGAACAGATTGGTATTGATTATTCTCAGCGCTGTATATTTGGACACGATTATTGAAGGAGATTAGGTTGTTCTTATGGAAAATGTAGATACAAGTGTGTGATTCCCTTTTTGATCAAGGAAACACATTTTAGAAGTCATCTGTTTAGTGTGAAGTTTGGGTTGTGCCAGATGGGGGTGTATTTACAGGGGGTTAGTGTGGATTTGATGGTTTTGTTGATTTTCCACCAAGCTATCAGAGTTTTCGAATAATCAGATAATGAGTAATGTTTGAATAATGCTTGTTCTATTTCATGTCCATTAATACACTGCTCAAAAAATTAAGGGAACACTTAAATATTTACTGATGACCATTGTATAATTTGTTGACAACAAAATGATGTTATGATGTCAATGGAAACCAAAATCATCAACCTACTGAAGGCTGGATTCAAAATCAAACTGAAAATCAAACAAAAAAAGTAAATCACAGGCTGATCGAACAGCTCATAATGTGACTCAGTAGTGTGTTTGGCCTCCGTGTGCCTGTGCGTGTGCCTGCTCAATTAGATTTAGGTCATGGGAATGTGAGGGCCATTCAATGGCATCAATGCCTTCGTCATCCAGGAACTGCTTACACACCTGAGGCCGGCATTGTACTGCACCAGGAGGAACACAGAGCCCACTGCACCAGCGTAAGGTTTGACAATTGCTCTGAGGATTCTGTCCCAGTACCTAACAGCAGTCAGGGTTGTTGGCTATGACATGTAGGTCTGTACTACCCTCCAGACCATCAATGACCCACCACCAAACCAGTAATGCTGGATGATGTTACAGGTTATTACAGAATATTGTTCATCAAGGTGTCTCCAGGCGCTTTCATGCCTGTCAATGACAGACCTCCTCCTGTTCCTCCTCACACAAAGGAGCAGATACCGGTCCTGCTGCTGGTTTGTTGCCCTTCTATGGTCCTGTTCAGCTCTCCTCATGTAATGGCTGGTCTCATGGTATCTCCTCCGTGCTCTTGAGACTGTGCTGGGAGACACAGCAAACATTCTTGTGACCACACGTATGAATATGGCATCCTGGAGGAGCTGGACTACCTATGCAACCTGATTTGGCTGCAGGTAACACCTCATGCTACCAGTAGTGACAATCACACTAGCAGAACACACAGTCAGGAAGGAGAAGGAAAGAGCAGCTGTCTGTGGACACCACATGTAAAACCATTCCCTTTTGGGGGGGTTTCTTGCTTTTGCAATGAGTGAGAATTGAGTACAGTAATATGTCATCGGCATAAAAACTTGTTATGGTTGTTGGAGACATGGACGGCTTTGATGTTGTCATTTTGGCAGATTGCAGTTCAGTGAATATGGTAAAGAGGGATGTAGAGAGTGGGGATATTTGTCTTTTTCCCCTGTGCAAGGTGAAAGGCTGGGATGTTATTCCATTGGTTGTGACTTTGGCAATGGGTGATGTGCATAGCATTATGATCCAGTGAATGAACGATTCTCCAAAACCACGTTCATGTAATATTGCAAATACAATGTCAAGGGAGGTGATTGAAGTTCAATGCAAGTAGATAAAGCGTTGCTAATTATTTTAATATCTGTATAATCTTTGTCTTGGAGGGCTGTATTAATGTCTTGTGGAATTTAGGAATTATGCTTAACTTCTTGACACATGACTAGTGGTGATACTGTACCCCAGAAATGTATAGAAATCAGCAGGGAAGCCATCAGGACCAGGGCCCTCATGTACAAAGACGTCCGTGGATTTCCTACTGAAACATGGCGTACGCTCAAACCCAGAAAACGATCTATGAATCTGTGCGTGCGCATGAATCCAAGCACATTTCCTTTGTACATCCCAATCAACGTGGAATTGAACGCACATGTTGGCGTACCCGACCCTTCCCTGTCCACACCCTCATTTAAATACGCAAATCATATTTAAATGGGCCCTGCACCTGAGATTTCCCTCTCTGCACGATCAGAAAAATCTAACGAAAGAATGAATAAGACGGGAAAAAAGAAGAATTTCACAGAAAGCGAGTTGGAGACGCTTCTCACTGAAGTGGAGGCACGCAAAAATGTTCTTTTTGGTACGCTGTCCTCCGGCATTAACAACAAACGTAAGAGGAGTGAGTGGGAGAGTGTGTGTGTGAGGCTGTCAATGCTGTGGGGTCAAAGAAGCGCACACACGCTGAATTAATAAAGAAGTGATCTGACATCAAGGTGGATGTGAAGCGCAGAACGGCTGCCCACCGCCAAAGTGTGGCCAAAAACAGGCGGGGCCCACCCCGTTTGAAGAGAGAGTCGCCGCAATCATGGGTGACACTGCTCTCTCAGGGGTGGTGGGAGCACATGTGGGTGACTCTGATTATCCCCAAGGTAAATACCTATGTATTTGTGTAACTCAAAAATATGTTCATACTATAAGAGTTTCATACGTAAATGCTGTATGTATGGTATTATTTGGTTTGAAATAAATCTTTTGAATTTAAATTTTAAACATGCCAGCATATCAAAGACTTTGACTCTTATTTTAAAACACAGGAGAGGACACGCAGTCGCAGCCACGTGCCACAGACTCGGGGGATTCCTCCACCGTCCCCGGCGTCTCTGGCGTCACAGACACAGGGGGTTTCCTCCACCGTCCCCGGCGTCTCCGACACAGGGGATTCCTCCACCATCCCCGGCGTCTCCTCCGGCATCCCCAGCGTCTCAGGCGCCAGTGCACCGCAACCACTGACTGCTGCTGCTGTCCGCCCGACTGGCCGTGTCCTCACCCGTGCTGTGCTTAAGTCACAACAAGACATAGTCAGAGCAATAGGCGGCATAAATGATCGCCTAGATCAATTGATAGGTGTCCTCACAAATATCAGTGAATCAATAAATACATTGGTGAATAAGTGAATTATGCGTCCTTGCCTCTTTTTATATGGTTGAAATCAAATGTTGCCGGGCCCGAATGGCCTCCTGGGTAGGATGTACGTTCGTGGGTCCAGCTTCTGGTTCGTCTGGTGGGGGGATATACTGCTCTGGCAGTGGTATGGCGTGCTGGTTTGCCACATTGTGGAGGACGCCGCACGCCATCACAATGCGGCACACCTTCTCGGGACTGTACAGCAGCATACCCCCAGTCTTGTCCAGGCAGCGCCACCGTCCCTTCAGCAGACCGATTGTCCTCAACGACTGACTGAGTGAGGGAATGGAGGTCATTGTACCTCCGCTCTTGGTCAGTCTGAGGGTTGGTGAGAGGGGTCATCAGCCAGCTCTTAAGTGGGTAGCCACGGTCACCTGGGGTCAATTAAAAGCAGACAAGTAAACTGGATTCAGTTTCCATTTTATACACCACTTACATGGATCACACACTATTGTTGCAAATTAATGCAGAAGTGCGCCGGGGAAAAGATGAGGCTGATTAAGACATTTCACACTTTACGCACAGGGTTATTAACATGAGTACTCTGCACACAGAGACAATCAGGGGCTTGTTAGAAAGATCTGAAGCTGTAGTTTAACCAGCAAGTCACTAACTTTAGACACTGACTAGTAATGATGCTGTGAAGACGGGATAGTATTTGGGGGCGCACATGTACAATGCGCATCACGGGTATTAATATTAAAACAATTAAACGAATACATTTACTCACCAAGAAGCCACCCATCGCGCACAGTGCCAGCTTGTGGTCTGTTCCCAACCATGCTGTTATTCAGAACGTATGAATCGTGCGTTGAACCAGACCACCTCGCCACAATGTTGGTTAGTTGCCTTTGCGCATCACATATGATCTGTACATTGATCGACTGAAAATGTTTCCTGTTGATATATACACATTCATCATGTGATGGCGCTTTTATAGCAATGTGTGTGCAGTCGATAGCTCCGATTACATTAGGAAAACCGGCTCTCACTGCAAATTGCGCTTTAATGTTGACCTGTTCAGCTGCATTGTATGGGAATTTGATGTAGATCTGGCTGACTTGCGGATAACTCCGTCCCACACGGCTGGCATTGCTCGGCTTAGGGTCGACTGGCACAGTCCCGATTGGTCGGGCCAGCTCCCTCTGGAATGTCCCGGTTGCTAGGAACCCCAGTGTGGTCAGCATCTGTATCAGTACAGGCAGCGCATGGCTCCTCGCTGTGTCGCGCTCCAAGGCCGGCCTCAGCTCTGCGCACAATTCCAGGAGGATTGCACTCGGGAACCTAAAGCGGCTGATGAGCCAGTTTTCATCATGTGCCAGTAAATCCCCTCTGTCTCGGAACACACGCTCTCTTCTTATTGCACCATTTGCAATATCTTCCAATACTGCTAAAGCAGCCATTGTTGTTAACGGTATTTTCTGCACCACCACGCAATCTTTTATATCCACTCATGTAATTGCGAACACGTAGGTGTGTTAATTGTTCATGTGTCTCTGATGTGCACATCACTCAGTCTGATGACTAATTGTTTTCACATTAATTTATTATAACAGTTTCCCAGCATCACCTCTAAGTGTCGCCAAAGGATCAACAGCTGTAGAAACGTGCGTACGCCAGCCATGCGTGAGGCACCGCACATTTCCACGGTCATTTCACTCTTGATACATCTGAACTTTTCCCTGAAAAAGAACGTACGCCACGTTTTTGTGCGTACGCACCCTTTGTACATGAGGCCCCAGGTGTTATATGGCATTTAGGTGAGTGCTTTCAAATATACATTATGTTTGAGTGGTTTGTCCAGATCATTTGCTTGTTTTTTAGTCAGTTTGGGAACGTTTAGGCTGTTTAGGAAGGAGTCAATATCTGCTGTATGTGCTTCATTGACATATTATTTTAAGGTTTCAGTTGAATTCCATTCCAGGGTTTGGATGTATTTGATATGCTTGATCTGTCAAGTGTGGGGTCTATAACTGTGTTGAAATCACCTCCAATTATACTTGTTGAATTTGGCATGTTACTAAGTGAGGAGAAAAATGTGTGAAAAAAGTAAGATTGTTTGAGCTGTAGATGTTGGCAATTGTAATATAGTTGTTGTAGACTGAGGTAATGATAGTAATGTAGTGTTCCTCCAAAGCAGTGGTTGTTGATTTGCTGATTAGTTTGTGTTGTTCAAATGCAGATAGGTTGATAAGTTTCTTGTAATAGACATATGTCTGCTTATAATTTAATTTTTTTCCTGTGAGCCCCTGCCCTGGATGTTCCAGCTCACAAATATAAGAGTTGACACTGTTGTTTCACATGGTATGGAAAATTATGCATTATACAGTAGCCTAAAGACAGTTATTTGCTGTAGTGGCAAGGTGGGAAACCACGGTTCATTCAAGGGTTCATTAAATAATAATATGTTCTATCATCCCTTATCAATATGCTCATAATAGATAGAAACCCCATACTGAACCTGCAACAAGTCTACGTACCATATGCCAACATCGAGATGGACACATATACAAAGAAAGGGTGGGAAACAAAAAAAAGAAGAGATGAAAGGGGAGGTTTGGGGAAAGGAAAAAAGAAGGGAGAGTGTGTATGTGCGTGGTAGGGTGGGTACTGAGGGGGTGGTAGAAAGAGAGACAAAAGTTGAGGGGAGAGAAGGGATGGGAGAATGAGTATGATAGGCTATGTGACTAAGTAGTTAAGGTTTGCCAAGTTTCACAATGTCCACATGATGAGGTTTTTTTTGTTGTTTTTTTCATGTTAGTGTTATTTTTTAGAAGACCCAGGTTGTAGTGCTGGGGTTTTAAAATAGCTGTCTTTCATTGTAAAGTTTTTCAACCACCAGAGAAGGTCTGTTCTGCTTGAGGATGGGATATAGTATTTTAGGATATACATTTATAAATGTATATTTATATATACAGTCAAGCCCGAAATTATTCATACCCCTGGCAAATTTTGACTTAAAGTTACTTTTATTCAACCAGCAAGTTTTTTCTTGATTGAAAATGACACAGGCGTCTCCCAGAAAATAATAAGACAATGTACAATAGGCATCATTGTGGAAAAAAAATATTTCTCAGCTTTTATTTATATTTGAACAAAATGGCATGTCCAAAATTATTCATACCCTTCTCAATAATCAATAGAAAAGCCTTTATTGGCTATTACAGTAATCAAACGCTTCCTATAATTGCTGACCAGCTTTTTGCATGTCTCCACTGGTATTTTTGCCCATTCATCTTTAGCGATGAGCTGCAACTCTTTCAGGTTGGAGGGTCTCCTTGCCATCACCCTGATCTTTAGCTCCCTTCACAGATTCTCAACTGGATTCAAGTTAGGACTATGGCTGGGCCACTGCAAAATGTTAATGTTTTTGTCCGCTAACCATTTCTTCACCACTTCTGCTGTGTGTTTTGGGTCGTTGTCGTGCTGAAATGTCCACTGGTGCCCAAGGCCAAGTTTCTCTGCAGACTGCCTGATGTTGTTGTTGAGAAACTTGATGTATTGCTCTTTTTTCATGGTGCCGTTTACTGTGATTAGGTTCCCTGGTCCATTGGCTGAAAAACACCCCGAAAGCATTCGGTTCCCACCACCATGTTTGACAGTGGGGATGGTGTTCTTAGGGTTGAAGGCTTCTCCTTTTTTACGCCAAATGAAGGATACATCATTGTGGCCAAACAATTCAATTTTTGTTCCATCTGACCATAAAACAGAAGACCAGAAGTCTTCTTTGTCCATATTAGCATTTGCAAAGGCCAAGTGGGCTTTTGTGTGCCTTATCTGGAGAAGTGGTGTCCTCCTTGGTCTGCGTCCTTGGAACCCAGCAGTGTGCAGTGTCCGTTGGACTGTCTGCCTTGAGACATTGCCACCAGCAGAGCCCAGATTCACCAGGATGGCCTTGGTGGTGATCCTTGGATTCTTATTCACCTCTCTCACTATCCTCCTGGCCAGCACAGGAGTCACTTTTGGCTTCCGACCAGGTCCTCTGAGATTTTCCACAGTGCGGAACGTCTTGTATTTTTTAATAATACTTTGCACTATAGCCACTGGAACTTGAAAACATTTAGATATGGGCTATAAGGCCATATCCATAACTGTCCACAAACCAACTGTAGAGACCTGCTGTTTTTCACCTGTTGAGTTGATTAAAACAGCTTTTCCCAATGAATCAGGGTAATTAAGATGCTTTAGAACAGCTTGGACTATTTGGAATGGTATAGAACTTTGGATTTTCCCATAGACTGTGACAGTTTACAAAGGGTATGAATAATTTTGGACATGTCACTTTTTGTTCAAATGTAAATAAAAGCTGAGAAAAAATGTTTTCCACAATGATGCCTCTTGTACATTGTCTTATTATCTTCTGGGAGGTGCCTGTGTCATTTCCATTCAAAAAACAACTTGCTGGTTGAATAAAAGTAACTTTAAGTCAACGTTTGCCAGGGGTATGAATAATTTCGGGCTTGACTGTATATATATATATATATATATATATATATATATATATATATATATATTTTGGTTCAAGTGATAGTGGGCAGCTCAATAAATGTTCAAAGTAGCTACTTGAAGCAAAGAGAGCCCAGCAAAGAGAGCTCAATCACCTTATATTTTATTTCTGAAATGTTAAAAACTTACACTGTATTCACTGTGAAGTGAAGACACAGAACACAGTGTACCCCACAGGCAGTAAATATGGATCTGTGAACCAGCTACTGCTCTGTTACAGTTAAGTGGGACATTATTCTGTGTAACTAACCACAAGTGTTTGAATAGTCAATACTGAATACACTGTGATATAAAAACATTGGGTGTTGGCTTTGTTGTGTGGCTTGCATTTGAATGGCTAAAAGTTCTAGTGTTTCTTCTGTTTAGGAGAAGATTAGTTTTCCATTTAATGTGTTTGTTTAGCTCCAAAGGTGAACAACTTATAATATAAATAGTTAATAGGAAAGTTTTACCACCAGCAGCCTTCTTTACCTGGAAAAATACAGTTGCTGAGGAAACACACTGCAAGCCATTTTACACAAACAGACCATGAAATAACATATTGATATTAGATTAATCTTTGACATACTTTATTGGAGTTGGAGGAATCTGGAATTACTTTAAAGCTGAGAGAGAAATTGGCTCATGGATAACAATAAATACTCACACTAGGTGTAACTAACATAGGTGGAGTAAATAAATAGGTGATTTAATTTTCTCCATGTATAAGCCTGATAAGTACAGGGTCAATTTGCTGCCATCTGTTTTCATTGTGATTCTCAGTCATTTAGGTTACTAGTGCAGTGCCCGTACAAAATCAGTTTTTGCGTGTGTTTTCACTACAAAGTAGCCTGGGCTATTTGAAGAGTTTTCAGTTTCATCCATTTTTTTGAAGGTCTGAAGTTCACATTTTAGCTGCCAAAGCTCCATCTCTAAAGCCCAATTTCCACCGAGTCCGTCACCGGAGCTGATCATTGCCACTCTAATCAATGAGAGTGTTTCCACCGGGCACGCCGCGGCACGTCTCAGCAGCGTCCCAGCAGCGGCTCTCCGCGCCGCTATCAGTCCGCAGCATTTCTATTTTTGACGGAGCTGTTTCTAAATCGCTCCACAAAGCAGATTGCACCAGACAGGAAGTCAGACACCGAATCGGCATAATAAAACTTACGTCTTTCAAAATAAAACAACCCGTGCAGCCTCTCGATCGTATTTCAGCAACAAACACGAATAAAACAGACAGATAAAGACACCATCTAGCTATGTAGCGTACTGACACTTGGTATAAGCACAAAAATCTAAGAAAATTACCAAATCAACTAAAATTGAGCAAGTTAGCAAAATCAGGCCGTTTAGTTGTGCTGCTACTACAGTAATTATGGTAGCCTAAAGGCACTCGTTCGGATTTGATTGTGCTGCCGCAATTACTGTATTAACAGTGCAATTTCATTTTAAAAGGCAGATTTCTCTCCCAAAGCAAGCTCCGTCCTCTGCCCGGTGTGAATTGACATCGGGCAGAGGACGGAGCAAAATCGTGGGGCAGCCGTTTCGCGCCGCTGACGGACCCGGTGGAAATCCCGGGTAACTCTGGTCCTGTGCGTTGCTCAGTGTGTGAGAGGGGGAGTGGCCAGCGGCTAGAGCGGCAGCAGCAAATGTGTGCTTCTTTTACCCATATATTTATTTATCTATATCTTTTACATTTCTCATCCAAACAATGTCAACCTTGGCACTGCACTTACTCGTGCCCGTAGCAAGACACCTGTCACGTTTGAAATCAATAGGATGAACGGTTCAAGAGATATGCTAATAACAGACAGACAGACAGACGTTCCTGTCATTTATAGATAGAAGATAGATAGATGGGGTTTTCAGCCCCATGTTGCATATGGTGCATATGTTAAAATATGATTATAATCAGTGTTGTTTAGTTGTATTTTGTTGCCTTGTGTTGCCATGCATGGCTACATCCACAGCATCGTGGATCTTATTGCATTCATGTTTTGCTGTTTCCTATTGCTCTGCTTGGCTTGTGTGCTGTTTTGGGAATGCTTTTATTGTAACTTTTTTTGTTAATATTACAGAAATGTTGATTAATGTGCATTGTCCTTAAATATAAATGTTGTTGTTTTTTGTCATTAATACTCAATTCAAGTAGGATTAGAGAGGGCAGAGATGAAGAATTACAGGTAACAGACCCAGGATGTAATCCACTAAAACTGAGTTTACACTTAACTTCAAGGGGTTAACAGTGGTCCCACCACATATATCTGTTTCTCCCCTTTTAAAACACCACTGCAACACTGTATTTAATTATGGTTCCAACAGTATCTGTGTTGACATTCTTTCAATCACTTTGTGATACAGAGAGGCCCACATATTTATAGAACTGGAGGTACATCCAATGTTGTGTCTCTTTAAATAACATTAAAAAGAGTTCTGTCTAGACCTGTTCTGTGTTAAAAGCACCTTGAGATTTTTTGGTGTTGTTGCCGCTGTTGTGATTTGGCAGTATATAAATAAAATTGAATTGAACTGAACATCCAGGTAACCACCTGTCTTTCTTTCTCTCTCTCTCTCTCTCTCTCTCTCTCTCTCTCTCTCTCTCTCTCTCTCTCTCTCTCTCTCTCTCTCTCTCCTCCCTCTCTCCCTCCCTCTCTCTCCCTCTCTCTCTCTCTCTCTCCCTCTCTCTCCCTCTCTCTCTCTCTCTCTCTCTCTCTCTCTCCCTCTCTCTCTCTTTTCTCTCTCTCTCTCCCTCTCTCTCTCTCTCTCTCTCTCTCTCTCTCTCTCTCTCTCTCTCTCTCTCTCTCTCCCTCTCTCTCTCCCTCTCTCTCTGTTTGGACACTACTCTGTCTGCCAAATAAAAATGTAAATATAGTTTGCCTGGTATGATTGAGGAGTAACTCTGACGGCTACATGCATTGGCTTTGAAGCCAAACTGTAATCCCTTCAATGCACAATTATGAATTCCCTTAAATAAGTCTCAAGTTCTTATTTTACCACTGATGTTTGAGCCCAGGATCATAGCCAGGACTGTAAAAATACTGACATAACACAGCTATATATTGTAATCTTGTTTACTGAGTTCAGCAACATTTTCTGTAAATTTTATTTGTATTGAAATGTTCTTTTCAAGAAAATTCCTCTGGAAATCAGCAACTTTTAAATTCAATTAAACTCTATACTTTCAGAATTTGTAGTGAAAACATATGATTCTTTGCAGCAGGTAGGAAATAAGAAAATGAAAGGTTACCAGCTCATGGACTGTTTGACCTTCTACCTTCTGGCAAAATATATTGTTCCATCAAAGCAACGACTGTTTCGTCCCACAGGCCATTAGAATTATAAATATTAATTAATCACTGCTACTTTTATGTCTGTCTTAGTTTAAGATTTTTTAAAAATTAAGTATGTGTATGCCGTTGTTTTGTTTTATTTAACTTTGGCACAGGGATCCTGAGTAACGCAATTTCATTCCTCTACATGTATTATTTATATATAGGCTGAACGACAATAAACAAACTTGAACTTGAACTTGATATTTCTTTCTATGAATATCCGAATTCCGATTGATAAAACTGAACTATTCATTCATTTTATTTGCCAAAAAGTAGACAAATTTAAATACACAGAACCGAAAGAATACTGGAATCAGCTTATAAAATAACCACAACCTGTGCATTTTAAACTCCCATGGCAGTGAATTTTCCCACAGTGTAACTCAGGCTGTTAAAATCCCCAAATTTACAGAAAAAGTACTGAGCACATGATTGCATTGTGTCCAAGTCTCTAATCTCCACCTTTGCAACTGAGCCAGCAGGAGGTTAAACTTTCCTCAACGTCTGTCTTCTAACTCTTAGTTTTTGTCACACTGGTATGTTATGTTTCATTATGGTTTTTCATTTATGTGTTCATACACTTTTACTGTTTGTCAGGCTGAGAGTTCCCAATTTGTATTGAGACTTTTCCACAGAGGTGTTGATTAAACTTGGGTAAAATGTTGAAGTTTGTGGTGAGTATTAGATTAGTCTTCACTACTCTAACTAGAGGGAAATGTCCTTTGACTCAAGACCAGGACAGAGAGGAAAACAAACATCTTTACTTGGTGTTGTGACATTGATTGCTGTGTTTATAGTTGATCTGATAAGGTGACTGTGTGCTAACCTGTAGCTGCTAACAGCTACCATTACACTGGCAGTTAGTGAGTCTCCCAACATATAATTTGTCCCACTAATATTACAATCCACACCATCTTAACACACTACAGAAACAGTGTGATAGCTGATAATATGTATCTCAGCTCTGTTGATAACAAGCTAAAGTACATGTTGATGAGCAATCATAATCTATAGGACAATTAATACAAAATGTGATATTGATTCATATTTTGTCCACCCCATAACATTCATGAGGGGGGTAAAATATTTTAGAAACACCATTCAATAATAATGCACAACTGCAGCCCACACCAGGTGGGGAGTTCCGGTCCTCTGAAATGATGCCAACTCGGAAGTGACTTAAAACTGCATTCTATCAAAAGGCCACCAGAGGGCGACCCTTTTGGTGTCAAAAGGACTTCTGTCTCTATACAAGTCAATGGAGAATTCACCAACTTCTCACTTGATTTCTAACCTCAGTAAACATTTTCAAAATGTGTTTATGGTCTCAATCGCTAGTTTAAAGCCTTCTTCAATGCAGTATGATGTTCATTTGGGACATTTTGGCCTCCCTAATTTATATTTAACGATAAAGCGTTAGTGCGTGGCTATGTCGTGATTGACAGGTTGATTGGTTCACAGGTTCAGGAGGGCGCCTCATGCCCCTCCTGATGCCCATATAAGTAGAATCCGTGTGGGGTTTTACCCGGCATGCACCGGAAATTTTCAAGATGGCGCTGCCCAGATCCGAAACTATTCCAAGCAGCAGTCCACAAACTAATGGGTGATGTCACCGATGTTACGTCCATTTTATATACAGTCTATGGCCCACACACACCTCCTCCCCTGCCTCACCAGCCAGGTAACACATAAATTAATTGAGTCGAGTGTATTGTTTGCCCCCTAAGCCTCAGTTGCCAAGCTATAGCGACGCTAGCCCAAATCAATAATAGATATGACGTGATGACCATCACACAACTGATGTCAGTAGAGTTTCCATTGGTACAGCATGTGAATCTATCAGTATACTTAAGCTGAATATTTAGTATTGTGTAGGTTTACATTAGGCTACATCATTAATACTTGCGGTAGCCTAATTTATTTGCTAACTGACAAACAGGCAATTCTCAATTGCCTGCAGAAAAAGTAACCTTCTGCCTTGTTGTAATGTCAACAAGCAGTCTTATTCATACTTTTGGTCTCTTTTTATTTACTAATTGCAGCATAATGCCTAGAAAGGAGAGGGTAAGAAAGGAAAAAGAAAGAGAGCTACAGCAGGCAGCCCCAGGGAAGAAGCTCTCTGCTCTCCTGGATAAAAGCATCCACCAGCAGCAAGGAGGAAGAGGAAGATGAAGATAAAAGGTCAGAGTCAAGACCAGAGTCATGTTAACTGTTTAGGGCCTTTTAAAGCTCAGATTTTAAAGTTGAACTGTTCCTCCAATTCTATTGAAATATCTTAAAAGCTGTCCACATTGTATTTTAACTACACAAAGTGGTTTGGCGGTACTAAAACAGGCATGAAGCTATATTAGCTAATTGTATTATTTTGTACCAACCATAAGTTATTTCTATGTTACAGGACTTGCAGTAACCTTAATAGGCTATTATTAAAACTTAAAAAATAGGCTATTATTAAAACTATTATTATTCTATTCTAGGCAGCTACAGCAGGGAAGCAGCTGTGTGCTGTCCTGCAATAGGCCATCTACTAGCATGGAAGATGAGGGAGATAAATCTCACACTGCTATAATAAGGCAGCCGGCAGTTCCACATGCCGCACAAAGTGCCCTTATTTTTCACTGAGCACCTGCCCCCCAAAATGTCTGTGCACGCCACTGGCCATGGGGATAGCTAAATGGTTCAATAGTTATTTTGAGGTTAGAAGGTAGAACAACAGGCTGTTATTTTGCTCTCATCCTGGTCACAACTTTCACGTCTGCTTAAATAGGTCATTACATTACATTCTAGTATTTAACATAACTCTCTTTACATTAAATGCAATTCATTTGAATCATCATTGTAGAGATTATGCTTGGAATCAACTGAATTATGAAGTTGTTTAAGAGATCTATTTTAAAGGTTTATGAACTCTGGACTTCTGGATTCTAATTTTGCACAATACTTAGACACTTAATGTTGGTTTTTCCTATAATTTGTCAACTGTCTGTATCTTACATTTAACTTTATGATTAAATAACCAGCAACAAAAGCTGAAACAGTCATTGGGTATTACTTATATTATTCATTTATTTAGGACACAGATCACCTGAACAAGTTTTCTTATCAAAATCAGATACTGATTGATGCAACTGAGCCTTTACCACTTCCATAAGAGCACAGATTATTTTTTTTTTAATAAAAAAAAAAAAAAACGTTTAAATTAAAATTTGATTTAAAAAAACAGGAATATTCCATGTGACATAAAAAGTTAATTCATGTCAGATACACCAAGCCATTTTGTTCCTGACACAGTTAAATCTTATTTAAAGAAACATGTATGGTTAAAAATGACAGCAGGAAGTATACTAGCCTACTTCCACAGCCCACTGGATGTGTGTGTGTATGAGACACACCTTTGATACATTGTTTTTTTCATTTAAAGTGGGGTGTGTCTTATCAATGGTGCGTCCTATACACCAGTAAAATGCAGAGAGAGGTTGAATCTGGATTTGGTTATAGGTCTGTAAAGGGCCGTCCACACGAGCAATAGCTGGAGCTCCCTCATAGCCAACAGGTTACAGTGCATGCCATGTACCAAGCATGCGCTGTGGATATTGATGACCCCTTACTGCTGTATGTTGTACGGAGAAATTAAAAGAAAACCAGCCTTACAATGACTAGGGTGCAATATTCGCACACAGTGACAACTTAGATGAAGAGTTTTTGGGACTACAGATACACACTGTATCAAATATGTAAAGTTACTGTGTTCTTTAAAAATGTTTAATTGAAACTCAGCCTAACCTGAACCGAGTTATTATACCCATCCAATATTATAAATACAGGCCTATAGTTCATGCACATTTATATTTTTCTGGGTTGTGGGAAATGACTAAAAAATAGGTAACACAAAATGAATCTGTGCACCTGCAAGGTGCACAGATTCATTCGATTGATTAGTATCAATCATGAAATAGGGGAGCAGATTTCATGTGATGACATCATTGATGATTTTTGCATCAAGGAAGGCCAGAAGGGTCAGGCTTTAGTCGGCTGTTGTGCCATTTAAACAGTGTGTTTATTGTTCTAAGTGCAATAGTGTAATAATTAGATTCTCTTCAGTGTGTTTTCCTATTTGTGTAAGAAGGATTTGTGCTATTAAGAATATTTATTCTCTATTTTATTTGTATTATATTCTTATTCTGTTTAAAAGTATATGGCAGCAACGTTGTGCTGGTTTTGGTTGGTTCAATATAAGAAAGCAAAGTTTTAATGAGAGCTCTCCTTCATGGCTATGATGATGATCTCTGTATTAAAGAGCCGTATGTTTCACCTGGTGGAGCTGAACATCAGTGTGTGCTGCTCACACAGAGACAGTGAACCAGGTGAAAACTGGAGGTGATAACTACACTCCTTATGTTACTGTAAGTGCAATAAAATCTACCAGAGTAAAAAAAACAAGAAGAGTCATTTAATTTAATCCCCCCACAAAATGAATGGATATTTGATTTTTGTTTTAAAATACAAAAGATTAAATTGAAATACAAGCTGTTTTTCTTATTCCTTGTGAAATAGTGATGAGCAGAAATTTTAAAATGTTTGATTTTCTTTTCATATTTAGAATAATAAAAGATCAAATCACTGGCAAACAAACAAAAAATGACTCGTTTTCTCATTTTCTGAGACTGGATGTTGTCATCAAGGCAAGAGAGCAATAAATATAAATTAAAATAAAAATCCTCTGTGTCACTGCAACGGTCTGATGGACCGTTTGAGTTTTATAATGTTAATAATTATTTTCTTAAGCCCATAAGGTGCTAAAATAAAATACAAACATTTATACCTCTGACCCCCACTGTGGTTATACAGACTGCAGCCTTATTATTTCCTGTAAGTTTTTCCATTTCATTTAGAAAAGACCAAGTGAACCAAATATTAGTTATTAAGAGGGACCTGACACCACTATGGACTTGCCTACAGTCTTACATTCATTCACAAATTCATATTCATGTTCATTTATTTGGAAAGCCAGACCAAGGAACATACAGTAATGCTAAAGAAGTTTCTCATGTCACAGAGGTAGCTAATTAGTATAATCATATAAATTGGTAAGACTGAAACCATTTACACAGTTCCCATTTAGCGGACAATGGCATTATGATGACACTACCTAACATGCCAATTAGGCCAGGCACTGTACTTTAACCTGAGGAGGTTGTAGCGGTCAATGGCTGCTGAGCCAGGGTGCTAGTCGGAGTCTGCATCTGACAATTTTAAACTTTATAAACAACCACAACCCTACGAAGGGGGTGATAGCACAATCAAGCTCTAAAACCACCAGTACACAACAAATTCAATGAAAGCACCAAAACACAAAACAGGAATTTACATGTTCCCACACAGTGTATTTACAACAGAGGTGTTCACAAGTCATTTTTTACAAGTCCAAGTCAAGTCTCAAGTCTTTGAGCTAGAGTCCAAGTCAAGTCTCAAGTCTCTGGTCAAGAGTCCAAGTCAAGTCTCAAGTCTCTGGTCAAGAGTCCAAGTCAAGTCTCAAGTCTCTCGCCAACACTAAATCAAATTCAAATTCTGACCTTAGATCTGTACAATCCTTCATCCTGATCAGTTAGCCTTGCGAGCACCTGCCCATGTCTGTTTTTGTGGTGTTTTAACTGTCTGCTGTCACTGAAGTTTGTATGTATGTATCTGTTTGTATGTTGAGATGCCCTCTCCTGAAACTGTAACCAAATCTACCTTCGGCTATTACCTTGACCTAGACCTTGATATAGGACAGTATGAAAATGTATCAATTGTAGGTTCACTATAGAAAATCTACTGCAATGTGATGTGAAGAAACATACACTAAGAATTATTTCAATTCCATAACTGTATTTTCTTCAACAAAAAATAATTATTTTAACAATGTTGTAAAATATAACAAAATGAACAAAACATGAACATCACAGAAACACTGCAGTTTAACACTGTGGTACAAACACACCTTTTATCTGTGTGGGCATATTATAAAATATATATATATAAAATGACCATAGTTAATGCAACGTTGTTTTTTAATAATTAGTAGCGGAGCCACTAAGTTAGTGGCACTAACTAACGGAGTTGCGGTGGTTTCCTGTCTGAGCTTTCAAAATAAAACCTTTGCTATTGTGCGCTTCTTATTATTATTAACAAACAAATTTTGGGGCTTGTCAATAACGGGAGAAATGACGGGAGGGCGGCGGGAGATGGGTTCGATATATGGGAGAACCAGGGAAAAACGGGAGTGTGAAGGCATTGTATCCAAACGTAATGATCTGAGGCACTCCTGCTGAACATGTCGCACTCGCCATTGTCAATGTCTGATACTGAAGATGCGCGCTTCACACACGGCGCATGCGCGTGGCATGACGTTGGTGTTTACATCTAGCTCAGAGCCAGAGATCATACAAAAAGATGAATGACAGATAAATAATGAGAATAATAATAATAACATGAAATAAATGTTGTTCACGAGTCCTTGGCGAGTCTCGAGCCGAAGCCAAGTCTGAAGTCTTTTGAGGGCGAGTCCAAGTTGAGTCTGAAGTCACAGTTTAGTGAGACTTAAGTGCAACTCGAGTCTGAGTGACAAAACACAAAACCAACACAAACGACAACCGAACCACAAGCGGCGTCCTTTTCCCCCAACCCGGGGTTCATTTCTATGTCCAAAAAGTCAGTATTTTACAGTCGTACGAGTCAGTGGGTTAGGGTTAGGGTTAGGGTTAGGGTTAGAGTGTACCTAATCTACTTTATAAATCTTTGTTTCTGGATCCGGGATTAACCTCCTGCTTGCTCTCAGTGGTGTCCACACAACTCAAATTATAATTTGATACATTTATGAATCCTACTATAGCCACTCCAAATCCGCCCTACTCTGCCTTTGATTGGCTTACCCTGATATTGTTGCCCTAACCCTAACCAATCAGAATCCTCATTCCGAAACCTAAGTGACGAAGGCAATGAGTACTAGCCAATCAGAGGCAGAGTCAGAGGCAGAGTAGGACAGGTCTTGGAGCAATCGGCTGGGTCGGCGATGGAGGACCGATGAAATGGTGGAAGGCTCAGGTAAAATCCAGGATAGGGGGAACAACAGACCAACAAATGGCAGACTTACAGTGCATTGCCAGGGATAGGCAGGCTACAATTCGGCACAGAGCAGACAGGCCTCTTCCTTTGTGCGAGCTGCTGGGCTGGTGAGTAAGCGCCATTTTCTTTACTATGCGATGCACACATCTGGGCGTGAGTGCATCGCGGCACACGTTGTTAAAGGGGCAGATCACCACAAGTAGATAACTTGTGGATAACTTGACAATAATGTGCGATGGGTTTGGGTGAGAGTAGGATTGAAAGGCAATTTAAAGGTAAATTAGTCTAGGGCTAGAAAATGGTGTCACCTGTCATGAGGACAGGTAGATTTATGAGAGCACAGCCTGATTCCCACTACAGGGCCTCTTGACAGGTCAAAACAGCAGTGGACTTCCATACTGGAATTCTATAGGAATGCTCACTAAACATTTGGCACATTCTATGTTGTATTGATAACTTACATTTTATTTCTTCATATTTTTAAATTGTCCTGAATATCAAAGTAATCCACTGGTAGTCTGTACAACCAAAACTACTCAGTATATTGCAAATGTAATTGCAATATACTCAGTAGTTTTGGAGATGCATTTCATCAGGAGCATAATGAATATGTATGTATGGTTATTGTAAACATACAGTATAACTTAGAATTAAATTAGAGTTAAAAAGACACAGACTGACAACATAATGAAAAAGTGACATCATGCTTCATGCTGATACCTGTGCAGCTGTTACACCGTTGACATGCCAAGACCAACTAATACCTGGTCTTGATGGTGTTCTGTGTGAGGCTGTTGTGTGATTATCAGTATCACTGTTCAATATCAAAGTGTTTGCTGTGGTCGGCAGCAGTGGCAGCTGTTAAGGAGCACTGTGTAGCTACGTCTGTGTAACCCTGCTGTAGGAGGGTGAGGAGGCCATCAACCATGTGGAAGTGATTTTCATCAAGGCCTGCTTTCACCTTCCTGGGCTGCTCTGGTCCTGCTCTATAATTGTTGGAGAGGAGAGGGTCTTTTCCTTCCCTTTTCCTTCCTCGCAGGAAGAAGCCTGGGTTGGAACAGCTGGTCCCTCACGGCTCTGTATCTGTCAGTTCACTGTCCTAGCATCCTGCCACCCTCTGATTCGCCCTGTCGGTCGGAAACCATAAACGTGTCAGTGGCCCAGAGCGACGTCTACTGTGTGAAGCACCACCTTACCCCCTTCATGCCCTCTGCCAGACCTTCCTAAATCATTCAGTTAGGACAGTAGCAGTGAATGACATTTCCCTCAGGCTCAGAGGACACAGAGGTAAAGCCAAGGCCAGGGGGGGAAAGTCATTCCCCTCAATGTTCAGAGACATCCGCTTCAATAATCAGTAAGTATATAGTGTCCAATACTCTGGCTTAAGTCACACAGAAATCATTCATGCTGTGTTTGTGGAGAATGTGTTTCATTGTGTAATTCATAATATTCAAATGAACAACAATGCTTTGCATGTAGTGTCCAGTGCATTGAGTGTTCATCAATGTTTACACAAACAGTCAGGTTCTCTGTTGTCTCTCATGAATATGAAGAGGTTGGGCGTGTTTGTGTTGAGCGTGTAATTCAAATGATGGGGCTCATATTCTCTCATACCACCATACTGGCAAACCACTAGTAATTTGAGCATTGTTTGTTCTTCTTCAGATCTTAGTCTTCTTATTCTTTCTTCTTTTCTTTTATTTGTTCAAGAGGGACAGTGTACATTAATGAACATTTATATTTTCTTTTTCAAAAGTAAATGCTCCCAATTGTATCCAAAAGGCTAGTTTCCATTGGCAGTAGCAAGGCCATGCACATAATCACATTTATCATCATCCTATTAATCATATAAAATAATTCACCATCAATATACAATGTCCTGATAATCACATCAAATATTTCATCATCAAGCTACACATGTAAGCATAATATATACCCACCCCACCCTCCCCAATTCACACACCAGACCCCGCCAGCGACCAGCACTCCAAAAGCCCCGACTCCCCCCACACCCCATTCCCTCATAGAATCATAACTGCATGTATTAAAATATAGCCTACATAAATGAATCAATGAATGTTGGTACACTGCATTCAGATCATTCAGGCCCTAGTGCCCACATGTTTGTTTTTTAAACTAATTGTATGATATAGATTCTCTTATATCTTGTGGGCTTTTATTCCACTCATGAGCGGTTTTTGTAAGGAATTTCACGATCTCCTCTTGCTGCCCCTCCAGTGATACTAGTTTCAGTTGATCGGAAACAGACTAGGCTGCAGAGTGGAGGGGGGGTCAGGCCAAGATGAATTTTGTACATCAAACAACAATTTTTGAAACGGATAAAGTTGTCCCAGCTTAGAAGTTCATATTTTTGTAAAATGTAACAGTGATGAAAGGTTTTTGGTTTTTTATGTATTTTGATGGATGGTTTGTGTAATGATATGAGCCGTTTTTGAGTGGTGAAGTTAGCAATGGACCAGGCAGGTAAGCAGTAGTATAATAAAAGAAAACATCTTCTGTTGACATATGATTCCTGAGATGCTGAAAGTTGGCCGGTGTATATTTGAGGTTTTTACCATTTTTTTCTACATGTTTTTTTTAAATGTGAGGTTACAGTCAATCCCAGATATTTATATTTGTTTACAATTTGGATTCTCTGCCCTGAAATAAAAACATTGAGTTCTGTGTAAGATTTGTTTGTTTTTACAAAGAACATGGCAACAGTTTTAGTAGTGTTAAGTTGAAGACAGCAGTTATTTAACCAGTCAGATAATTTGACCATTATCCTAGTAGGTAGAACCACAGCCTCTTTACAAAGATCACAGTATAATCGCATACATTAAAATTTCACAGTCTTGGCACACAGATGGTGAATCGTTTATATAAAGACTGAAAAGGATTGGACCCACGATGGAACCTTAGGGCACACCTGTAGTGAGTTTTTTGAAACTGGATAATACATTTTGTATTTTGACACACTGAGTTTGAGTGTAGAGATATGATTTAAGCCAGATGGATGTGGACAAAGAGAAATTAAACTGAGCAAATTTAGATTGTAGAATATTGTGATTGACTGTATCGAAAGCTTTCCGGAAATCTAAAAAAATTTCGCCGACGACACTCCCCATGTCTATTAGGGATTTAACCCTTTCAGTAAAATAGTAGCTGTTTCAGTGGAGTGGTGGGCTCTAAAGCCATGTTGCATGGGATGTAAGAACTGATTTGGTTTGCTCAGCTGATTGAGACAATCAAAGTTGTTTTTTGGGGTTTTTTCGGTCAGTTGGGAGCACAGGAGATGTATTATTTTTTCTCATTTGTTTTAACTGTAACTCAGCTGATTGTTTTTTTATTTTAACAGTTATTTGTTTGTACTGAAGAACTGATCAACTGGGAGAGTTTCATACTTGAAACTACTGCAAATGTTGGAAATGCTTAAACAGGCCATCATAAAATAGTTCATTTAAGAAAATGAATCTGATTATTATATTTATTTTATTTTATTTTATTGTATTAGTTTATTTGTCAGGGACAGTGCACATGAATAAACATATCTGTAAATATGCCAGAATTAGCCCCAAAGCTAGTTTTCATCAGTTGTCCCTGGCCATGTATTATCTAAAACACTGTAGGACATGTCAGTTACAGTCAATATAAAACACAGAGTGACAGAAGCAGAACATAATAACAGCAGAGCAAACTATGATTGAACAACGTGACAGTAACAGAACAGCTTCACAGGAGCAGACATAAGCAAGAACAAATGTGAGCAAAAACAGAAGCAAGCTTAACACATATGAGCAGGAAGCAATATGAACAACAGGACAACAATAACACGTTAGGGCAATTTAACTGCATTAACAAAGACAGAATAACAGAAACAAGTAAAAACAGATAAAAACAATCAAAGAGATAGGACAGTAGTTTTAGCAGCAGGGCAGTTTTGTCAGGTGATGAGTTCATCCAGACTAGTGCTGACAGATTTGGAGACTTATGAGCCATGTTCTTGTCTAGAAAAGGACCTGTAAGTGGTAAAGTCCCAGATGTGGGCTGCTATAGCATTCCTGACTGAGAAGGCAGATTTACTAAAAGCAGATTTTCTCAGTGGGATGATGCAGTTTCCTCTTGTGACTCCTCTAGTGATCTGATTTGAATTTACTCATTGCTGAACAAAGCTACTGAGTGGAGGAGGAGCCAGACCATGAATTATTGAGATGAGGCGTATGTTTGCATATTTGATTAGGTTTTTCTTGGCTCAAAAGATTAGATTTTTCCAGTATTTATTATATTTCCAGTATTACTTTTTCTTGTTTTACTGTTTTTGAATTATTATTATTATTATTATTATTATTACACCTTCTTGTTGTAAAAAAAGTATTTATTTAGTTTTAAAGAATGGGATTACTTTTGGAAGCTAAAAGTAACATGTACATGTAGCCAACTGGCTATGTCTCTATATATTTAGAGAGAGAGAGAGAGAGAGAGAGAGAGAGAGAGAGAGAGAGAGAGAGAGAGAGGAGAGAGAGAGAGAGAGAGAGAGAGAGAGAGAGAGAGAGAGAGAGAGACTCATAAAAGGTCCAACAATGTCCAGGGTTGTGTAAATAGCTTATGTATGAATGAAAATGGGTTGGTCTTTTCAGCCCTAACCCTAACCAAAGCACTTCAGCCCCTTTAAGCCTGTAGCAATGCCATAGATGGTCAACAGCATTGTAACCAATTTGGTTCAACTAAAAATGAAAAAAATAAATAAATCAATAATTTAAAAAATATATATATATATATGTTTTCAAAGTGCTCACTGAAACTGTGCCTGGGATGGCTGGTGAAATGTGAAAATTAAACTTTGTCATAAAGCTAAATTAAATGCATCATTGGAAAGGTCTCAACCTGGACAGTAACATATGTCAGTATGAAGACTATACATGGATCCGGCTTTGAACCTTGACCTTGTTGCATGTTTAGATGGTTATCATTCAGCATAAAACATTTTAAATAGAGCTCTTAACCTCAGCTATCATGTAAGTATTGTCAACAACTGGGTACAGTCAGCCACCAGACCTGCTGTTCAATCAGGTTCATTGTCCACTGGTTTGTACTTTCAGTTGGTCCACTGGGGCAGAAGATAAACAAACACACAACACAACTATACAATTGAAGACAGTCCAAAGCAAACCTAAAACTGATTAAGTCAAATTGTCCAAAACATGGTTAAAGTCAAATAATTCAACACGACAAATAATAAATAAACATGCAAAACAATATTATGTACTGTGTCCAAATCAGTCCCATGTTGTTTTTCTTACTTTCTACTAAATATATCAAATATCTAGAACATCCTAGTAGTTATTACACTTCATCTGGTCTATGTCAAGACAGTGGTGATACTGCCCAGGTATATGATATATAATTAAAACAGATGCTCAGTTACAGTTAAAAAATGAATAACAAATGAGAAAAAACAATACAGCTTCTGTGTTCCCGAGCTCTGACTGCCAAGCAAAAATACTTGCTGCAGGCACTAAACCTACATCTAATTGAAATACATTAGTTTGAAAGTCCTGCTGACTCACAAAAAAATGGAAAAGCCATGTCCATGTACACGAATACATAGATTAAAGTTTGTGATTATTTCATGAATTGCTGTGAGGCTATGTTGGCAGAAGCAGTGGTCTTCTTCCCTGCTGTCTCATTACAGTAGTTCAGGTGTGTGATGTTGCCAACAGGCAGGCCATAGAGCAGAACCGTCCCTTCAGCCACAAAATCGACAAGCCTTATGTCACGTACACCATCCACTTCCATCTCAAGCTGCCAAGCTGTGTGTGTGTGTGTGTGTGTGTGTGTGTGTGTGTGTGTGTGTGTGTGTGTGTGTGTGTGTGTGTGTGTGTGCGTGTGTGTGTGTGTGTTTGTGTTCCTGCCTACTCAGGGAGTTGGTGACAGACTGACGAGTTCCTGGCTACAAGAGAAACAGTGAGCAGCAGGCCGAGCATCCGCTCAGTTCTCCTCCTTCCCCTGGACCATCAGCCTTCCCCCTGCATGACGCACTAAACACACATGCACACACACACACACACACACCATTTGTTTACATTTCCACTTTCATTTCAGCACATTAAGTGGAGAAATTATGATTAGTGAGACAAAGTCAAAGCCATACCTGTAGACCATTTTTTTCCTAAGCAATGCTCTCAGCCTATGAGTCAGGCTGCAAATGAAAAAAGCAGAATATCACTGAGTAGAAGAAGAAAAGGTTTCCTAACTATCAGTGAGTAACTATTCAGAGGAAGCTGGGTTCACCCATCAGGCAGCAACAACACATTTTAACCTCACACAGCAGGAAGAACACATTTCATTTACTGCAGAATGTAGGTGTATATTCAAACCATGTACTGCTATTTATGCATGCCCATGTGCAAAGTTGCATAGTGGAATCAAAAGGAAGCAGTGTGATACATGTTAAATAAATAAATCATAAGGCTTTAAGTCCAGAATTCTATGTCTGACAGCATCATGTAGTCATATTAACAGGTGCCAAAATGATGTGAATCACACGATATAGCCTTCATTCACCAGATCCCAGATCATATACACACATGGATGATTTGGAAGTTACTCAGACACAACACTGAAGTTGTTCTGGAAGCTTGTGGTGAACATAACTAAGAAATGTAATGTGATAACCCATATGTGATATCACACTTTTCAGAATGTTTACAGAGGTAGTTTTGACTGTTCTCTGTCTCTCTGTTTCAGTGTCTAGTGCTGGTTCACTCCAGGTTGGTTTTCTTTTTACACTTGTTGTCATGTTTACATGCAATCTGTGTGTTTGTTGCCTGCTGCAGACCAAATTTCCTTTGGTATAAGAATAAAGTTGAAAAAAAAGAAAGAAAAAGGCCACTTTGACCCATTCACACACAGACACTCACACAAGCTACCACGCAGGGTGCTTACACAGCCGTCAGGAGCAGTTTGGGGTTCAGTATATTGCCCATCGACTGGAGGAACCAGAAATTGAACATTGGATCTTCTCATTAGTGGACAACCTGCTCTACCTCCTGAGTCACCCTGCAGAGCCACGGCCTTTAGTTACTATTATTCCTTTCTAATATTTAAATCTTATCTAACATTGAAATGTCCACATTTTTAGATAAAGATCATATTATGAATTGAACACAGAAAAGTGTTCATTACTGCTGCCAAAGACTGGCAGACACAATTGGAGATTTTGGAGCTCTTTCTTCAGCGGATCAGTTAAAAACAATGCAGGGAAGAAGATTACATTTTGGAAATTGTGAACACATTTGATGAACTGTGGGTCATTTAGGCTTCACTTCCTGTTAATGAAATATCAATAGAGCAATATATTTGCCAGAGTAAAACTGACATGTTTATACATTTTCATGAATATTGGACATTGCATGTAGGAGATAACCATCACTTCCTGTGTCAACTACACGGTGCTAGAGAACAACCACCAATTATAAACCATGTTGCTGTATATCATGTGTAGACCACACCCTGTAAACTTCATGTAAATTGGTGATGTTTGGCACATAAGGCTGACTTCCTGTTGCCTGTGGGTGGTGCTACACAAGTTGGCTATTAAGACAGCAATACATTTAGTGGAGGCTGCCTAACATGCACATGCATTTTCATGATTATCAGACATTGCACAGATATGTTAAATATCACTTCTTGCGTGATACCATACTATATGGTGTTAGCGCTAAAGAACATCTACTTAATATATGTCATGTTGCTGTATATCATGTATAGACCACACCATATAAATTGAATGTTACATAAGGCTAAATTCCCGTTGTCAGTAGGCAGCGCCTTGACTGTGACTTAATATTGACATGTTGATGTATTTATGATGTATACATGTTGACTCTTATCAAGCAGGAGACATTTGGGGCAGATTGAACAACATACATTACCAGTCAAAAGTTTGAACACACTTTCTCATTGATGTGAATGGGAAGGTGTGTCCAAACTTTTGACTGGTACTGTATATTCAGATTACAACAACTTCCTGTCCATAAACTTGAAAACTTTTCAAAGTTGTCAACTTTCAAATTTCTTCAATGTGTGAAAAAATGGTGCAGTACATTCAAAATGGCTGACTCCCTGTTAGGCTTAGGGTAGGGTATGGCTCCATGAGGCTTTTTTTAAAGCCTGGAGATGTTACATCTGCCTACCAAATTTAATACCAAATTTTAAGGTGGAGGCTTTGACTTTGAAATTTTCTTGGGGGCACCCTCAAACCATTTTGGCATACTCAATCCCAAGACCCATATCAAATAACAAGGTTCACCACATCTAATGCATTTGCAAAGTTGTGTGTTTCGAGCACCCCTGTAACCGGCACTGCCCACTGCTTGGGCCCTAATAAGCAGCAGTGAACAGCATTTGAGGAGAAGGAAAAAAACATTGATATAACTACACACGTGCTTCTCATGCAGGCAGTATGTCCTGGGTGTGAGAGCAGACATTTGACAAATGCACAGCAGCAGCTTGAGTGGGAGGAGAATTACCTAAAGCTCGAGCAGGAAATACATCTAAGTACAGGCACGCAGTTTGAGCCGAAGCACAACAAATTTAGGCACAAGCGGGGGCTATTTGAGTGTGAGGACAGGGTTTTAGGGAAAGATTACAAAATGTTAACATGTAATCAATAAATCAAGCTCTTAAATTGAAAGACCAGGCTCTTGAATAAATATAGGAAAAAAGCTGCATAATTACCTACATTCTAACCTCATATAGCAACATTTTACTCAAAAACTCAGACTCTAAGCCAATCACTTACAGTAAAATACTTTATTTAGAAATGATTATTTATTTTGAAAATAAGTTTAAGAAATCCAGTGATATATGTAAATAATCAATAGTCAGGTTAAAGTGCAAAAATACAATTCTGATATAATGCATCTGTACAAAAATAACATTGGAATGTGATATTGAAAAGAAGGAAACTGTGGCTATGCTAACATGGCTTTGATCATTCTCAGTTGTTTATAAAAAATTGCATAATAGTTGAGTGTCCCTTTTATAACATTTTTGGATTATAAGCTTCTACAGCAAAGTATTTGGACTGAACAGCGAGACGGTTTTTTTTTATCTTAGGGTCCATTTCACATTCCACACATCCACTGGGTTCTCTGCCAAATCAGGCTTTGATAACTAAGCACACAGATCTCCACTAAGGCTCATTTCTGTGCCATTTCTTTTTGAATGGGCTGGTGAAATCTTTGATCTTAAGGAGGCTCTACCTCCGACAGCTGAGATGGAAAAGTCTTGTGTTGTTCTTTGACTGTCATTGTCTTTGGTCATGTTTTTTCAGTGGCCCGGTCCATTCTCTGCTGGCAGAGTGAATCACTTGATCTTTGCTGGCTTCAGTTCCTTGACCTGCATGTGTAATGTTTTGTGAACAGCCAGAGTCCTGGACTGACAGAAGCCCTTCCCACACTCCTGACACTTGAAGGGCTTTTCTTTGGAATGAATGTACCTGCAGGGTGAAACACAACAGAGCAGCTAGTTATTTAGAGGAATGATTGTTTAGCACTCTTAACTATTTCCATTTGAGAATATAGTCTTTTAATATCACTTTCAAAGTAACACAATGGCTCAAACTGTTTATCACTCTGTCTGTGGTGCTTGTAAGAAGATGTAAATCTACAAAAGAAATAATTTCATTTTTCAAAATGGTTCTGTAATTCATAAAAACGGCTGGACAGTGGACACTGTTATTTTTTCAGCAAACATGAGGAAATAGTGCATTTGTTGGGAACTATTTCCAGCTGTGGATTATAATACATATTTGGTTTTGGTTCTTGTGAATATCTCTGGCAGCAGGGTGGTGTGTGTAGGATTGAGCCAAAATAAATGACAGTGTGTGTTTATGGTAATGATGTAACTTGTCACCCAGTATACAATGGTGTGTCTTCAACTTTTTAACAGTTTTTGGTCAATCACAAAGCTCCATGACATACAGGAGTAACATGTATGAGGGTTTGGGATTAGTTAATAATGAGAAAAATGTTACATATGACCAGACAGAGAACCTTCATTTCCATGGCTAAAAGATGAACTGCTTGGTTGTCGCTCTGGAAAGACATGGTTTGGGTTCAAAACAACTGTTTTGTTTGCTGAGAATAAGGAACTATGGTGATCATGGTTAAAAGAAACCAAAGAACTAACATTGACTGTTTGTAGGAAACTGGAAACCAACAGCAGTGTTTTATGTTACGGTTTTGTGGACCTATACATCTCTACTCTGTACAAAGATGTTCTGATAGACAAGGCAGTTATTATTCATATGGAAACTAGAGAGATACATAAGCATATGCCACATTTATCTGACAAAAACATTGATGTTGTTTTAATTAATATTTTCATTAATTTAAAAAAATGTAATACATCTTTTTTTGTCCTATTGTTATATTTTTGACTCAGTCTGGATTGAAATGGGTCAGACTGAGTGGGGTAGGAGTTGCAATAAACATGCACAGACAACGACCAGACAAATCCCTGATGAGTTTTGAGAATCCACATGGTGGCAGGTTCTGTAGAAGCCTTATCACCCCCATGCTGTGAGCCACTCAGCAAGCTCCTCACCTTATCTAGGACAAGGCAAACTTAATAAACCAATCTTGATCATTCTGTCTACCATCCTCCAGTGTCCTACTCCCTGTCATTGGCTCTTGGTATGTGTTTGAATGATTGACTGATCTAAGGTCAACACACTGCACTGCACATCTGTATAGTGTCTGCATCCATTCACTGCACTCTACTGTTGTTAACTAATCAAATGACAGCAAGACCTGGAGTTCCTGATGGGGTCTCTGAGATCGGTCAGAGGCTGAGCTGCCACACAAACACACAAACAAGTACACTCCAACTCACACAAATGGTGTGTCTTTTTGTACATTGACAGAAAACACTGTTGGTTCAGCTGTATTATGTGCCAGGCAAACTCTGCTTTACTCTCTGAGTTTATGTGACCTGTGGCTTTAAATGTCACACCTTAGCAACTTTTAATTCAATAAAATTCAATTTTAATAATTCAAATTTCCGACATCACCTAAAGGAAGCATAAAAACTACAATATCAGATACGTTTAACAATGATGGTATTGCACATGAATGTCAGCACTGAATCAGTTAGATTTGACTTTGATTTTTTTACATTGTATATTGACTTAGTCTCTATATATGCACAAAACAATTAGTCAGTGGGATCTCACTGAAAGCTAGAAAGTGCTTAAGCACATGCACACAGAGAACAACATAGAAGCAGCAGCCAGTCTATAACCAAACAATGAGAAGCCAAAGAAATAAACTCCAACTTGTAAAATACAGAACCCGAGAGCTCATTAACCTACTGTTGAATGTCAGTTTACTGCTGATACAATGTTGATTGATGACAAAGATGAACGCTTAATGGCCTATTACATACATAATGATTCAAAGTTTTTGACGAGCTTGGTATGGTATTAATTAATTGCATAAACTTGACTTGCATTTACTTTGTAATTGTGCCAGTGGAAAATGCAATATTTTAAATAGTTTGGCATTAAAATGTGTTTTGACAAGATTTCTTGTGAGAAATGTCATCATCTAATTTTATCTTGGTTTAGTGAATGTATAAGATGTTTATTTTGTTAGTTTCTACAAAGATGTGTACAGGCTTTCTATCATTCCTATGGTGGTTGCTATGGTTGCTGCTAACAATGAAACCACAAAGTTGCACGTTGTTTAAATCAGTGTCATTGCATTGTTATTTTATGTAACTGCTTGATGATGTTCTTACAATAAAAAAAACAGATTTTAGAGCTGAATTTGAATCCATGTGTAGTTATTGTGTCAGCAAAACCATGTGTGAGGTATGATATGATGTGAACTTCAGTTCCAGACATGCTGGTTAAAGGGTTCAGTATGATTCAACAGTTTGATGTGTATGAACTAAGAAGCATGTACCTAGACACTAGATTGTAGCTCTCTGTTTTATTACTTATTTTTCCCTGATGAAGGCCCGGTGACATAAAGAAGTTGCCTTTTTCAACCAGTAATAAAAAATACTTTTGGAGTGCTTTTCCTTCATTTCTTCTATTGCCCTGCACCTGACATAAAAATGCAGTATTTGATTGTGCACATACTTGCATCTCTTTGCTAGTTCGTATGAATCCCAACATGTACAAAGACAAAGTTGGAGTTCAGATGCTATTCAACGATTTAACCATCACTTCATTTGAAGCATATTGACAACTTTATACTTCTGATGGCCCCTTTAAAATCCTCTGTCCAGATAGTCTGCAGAGTACATCATATTTTGGAAAATCTCTGCACATGATACACATTGGTACGCAGTGGACTGCTGCCCCAATAAACTAATAAGCTTAAATGGGAATGTCAGATCATCAGGGGGCTGAATGTTGTAGACAGTCCAACAATCATGCCCTATTAACACAGTAATTGGTGAAGGTGAGAACGCAAGCATGGGTTTGAACCTCTCTCTCCTTTTCAGTCTTCACTATGTCCACCACTTTTGGCTGTTAGGGGCGTCTCCTATAAACTAGTCATTTCAAGCATACTGAACTATTTATTCAATACAGAGTTCCCTAGTTGATTTGACTCAGTGGACAAATAAACAACAGTAGACTTCAATCAAGCCTGGTTCTCACCTGTGGTCCCGGAGGTGGTCTTGTCTTCTGAAAGCCTTGTGGCAGATATCACAGGTATATGGCCTCTCGTCTGTGTGCGTCCGCTCATGGATCAACAGGTTGTAGGATTTGGTAAAATGGCGGCCGCAGAACTTGCAGACAAATTCTTTCTTGGTCTTGGAGGGCAGTCGGCCGCGGCTGGACTTGCGCTCCGGTGAGGATAGTTTGGTCACATCCAGAAGGCATCCCAGGCTGGCTGAGGTCGGGTGGTGAGATGAAGCCTGTGCGGCAGCGGCAGCAGCAGCAGCAGCAACGCCTGTCATGCTGAGGTCCTCAGCCTTCAGATGATCCTCCTGGGTGGCTGCTGCTGCCAGGTTGGCAAAGTCAAAGCGGGGCTTGTTCTTGGAGATCTGCAGCAGCCCTCCTAAGTCTTGTTTGGGCTGCAGGAGGTGAGGGAAGATAGGGATGGAGGCCATCGAAGAGAATGGGGCAGGCAGCTTGGAGATGGTGCAGCGGGGCAGAGCCAGAGGCGGGTAGCCGAGGGTCCACTGATGAAGGTGGATAGCGTGCAGAGCGCTGAAGCTGTAGATGCTGTGGAAGTGATCTGCTGGCAACTGGAGACCTGTGGAGCTCTGGAGGAGTGAGTAGTTAGCCAGCTGGAGGGATGGATGGAGAGGAACCGGAGCTGGCAGAGTCTTGCTGCCCATGGCGGCGACACAAAACCCAACAGGCCTTCTGGAAGACACAGAAAACATTAGCAGAGTAAAATATGCAACAATTGGGCCAAGTCACATTGATTTATCTATAATGCACACACACACACACACACACACACACACACACACACACACACACACACACACACAAATGAACTGTGACTACAAGACACCAAATTAGTTTGACAAATCAGGTTAGGCAGAAATTCAGATAACAGATTCAGTACAGGAGCTTATATTTTACAAACTGATTATTTTTCAGCTGTGGAAACTGACTTAGTTAACTTTCTAAGAGGACGATCAATACAGCTTTGTTCATATTAAAAGAATAGCTGGGAAAACATGCTTCGCTAAGAAGATGGATATCACTTTCATGTCTATTTGTAATGTACATAGCTGCCGTTAGGATGTTGCATTAAGACTGGAAACAACTCTCAAAATATATCCACTCACTAATACCCTTTTCACACAGCAGATGTCCATATTTAATACATGTTTGACACGTCTCATGAGACAGATTTCATCGAGTTGGAGTGAGTTGCACTCACCTACCTAAACTCCCTCATTCAGGTGTACTCCCCCTCCCGCTCACTACACGCCTGGTATCACCACCACAACAGGGCTCTAAATTGCTAGTCAGACTCTTCAATTCTTTAGTTCCCTCGTGTGAAGCGAGTTACCCAACGCTATCATTTCCACAGAGTCCCTCTCAATCTTTAAAATGACTAAAGACCCAGCTCTTTCACTAAACACCTCCACACTGGATGGACTGAAAAAAACTGAAAACATCAGCTTCTATGCATACTATGCATACTATGCATACTATGCGTTGCCTCTGTGTACTGCCTGTTGGCACCTACATCCTACCAGGCACTAAGGCACCAACATAGCTTCTTGGCACCTACTGACGTTGTTCTCTACTGACTACATCCTTCCTGGATTCCTGTATCAACTCTCAGATGTACGTTACTTCATAAATTGTTATTTGAAATGATTCCACTTAAAGAAGCACCCCTTCTACTACTGCACCTCTGCAACCTCTGGTATGGTCCTTTAAAGTTGTATAGTTTATATTGATTATATGAATAACAGTAGACATAAGGATTAAGAATCAAACCAGCGCTGAAAGTCCTCACAAGTGTTCTAAAACAGTAAGGCACGTAGACGTGTGTATGCGCGTGGTAAATTTGTCAGTGCAGGTGAACACAAAACAATAGCTGCATTAACACACACACACACACATAGACTCATCAGACAGAAAGACAGTAGTGTGTGTGGGAGTTTCCTGTTTCCAGAAACATGCCTGGGGCTGTTGAGAGCAGCAAAACAGAATGACAGCATTCAGCCAGAGAAATACCTGTGAGCTGTTAAATCAGGTTTGATAAGCAGGAATAACAATAGACAATAATGTATCTTTGTCTGAGGCAGACAGTGATGGATGGGAGCCACAGCAACCACATGTCCCTGTTCAGAGTCAACACTCCTCCCTCCTCATCATCTCATACAGCAGGTCTGTTTACTGACACTACTGCACCACAGATGCTGGAACATATAGTCTACGTTTGACTTCACTACACCACTTATCTGGTGGCTGTAATTACTACCAGATAAAGTTTATTCAACTACTATACACAAGTACAGTTTCTTTAAAATGTCCATTTCATGCTGCATTATACTTCATGGACACTTTTCTCTGAAATATGCACTGATAATAATACTAAAATACAGTATGATACACTGATACAGATTCAATTATCCAACAAAGCGTAATGTAGTTAAAATGATCTAAACCCAGACAGTGCTGTGTGCTGAGCTGTGATGTAGGAACAGTAATACAAAGAGGGATTTTTATACTAAGACTTACGCAGGCTGCTGAAGCTTCATTGGCTAAAGTTTGGACAGTAGTTTTTAAACAGAACAAGAACTATGAATTGATCGAAAATCTCTCCAGTATGAACAAGAGGAATGATTACAGCAACCAAAACCTGTTTCAATGTACATCTGGTCACCTGACTGCTGTCTGAGGCACAACAGATAAAAAAGTATGACAACTTATCTAAGATTGTATAAACTTATAAAATAATTATACTTCTGGGTATATATAATGTATGGATTACATAATAATAATTTTAAAATGTCAATTTTTTAAAATGAGTATAAACTTGTCTGGTTACACTGAGGTGTTGCTGTTTCTGCTTCAGGGCAGGACGTCTTTACTTCTGGAACAATTTAGTGAAACAAACACATCTGTAATCATAACCTAAATAAACACAATTATGTTTTTCTGTATTTCAACTCACTCGTTAGCAGATCTATAATTTATGATTCTGGATTTATGCGTTGTGACAAGTTAAAAGGCCACTTTATCAAGCATGTCTCAGGCAGAGACATGATCTTTTCTTTTCTAAGAAAATGAAAATCATCATTAAAAATGAACCTCATGACGTACTCAACAGTGGCTCAAACATTGTTCAAACCTGCATTCCCACTTTATTTTAGATCCCAGATTTTGCAAAGATAATAATATTAAACTGAAGTTAACAAGTGTTTGACCCACAAGACCTAGGAATATTTCATAAAAACACGAAGCTATGGACTTAAATATTTCACTAAGTGTAATCATCAGAGATACATTAGATACAGTATGTTATGGATTTATTTATTCCTTCTGTTTGTTCTGTTTTGTTTGTTTGGTGACTTTAAAATGATTAAAGACAAATGTCTTAGATGGAGAATCAGGTTTCAAATAATATAACAAGCAACATTATATAATTAATAATAATATTGTATAATATTGACAATGATTAATGAACCTCTAATAATAATATTAGAAATACACAAACTAATGAAAGAATAAATGCCAGTGGAATAGAGTGCATGAATGAGTGGATTTAAATAAACACTAACAGTGAACGTTGAGAAGTCACTGATGAAAGGAAACCTGGTATCTGCACAGCTGATCAGTATCTAAGACAAACTGCAATTTTACATTTAAGAAGAATGTATTTTGGAGCTCATACAAGAGATTTTGATTAGTTCACAACCATAAGAATTTGAATAACTTGACTCTGTACAGAGAGGGAATGTGCTGCCTTCACTAACATTTATATATTGATACAATAAAGTATGTTTAAGTCAACTAGGTGACATTTTTCTCACTTTAAGATTGTTCATAATTTGCAAAATGTTGTTAGAATGTCGTCTTTTTGGATTGTTATAGAACAGATGAAAGAATCTAGAGGCATACAGACAGAGAGTGTTTGCTTTTTAAAGCCTCAACAGATTTAACATAAAATGTGATAAATAAGAAAAATAAGAATGAACTAAACCTCCGGCCTGAGGCTGGGCTGCTTATACACTAAACTCCATGAAGTAGTTGTAATGAGGAGCAGTGAAGCTCAAACAGACCCCTGTGGTCTGATCCTTTCTGATCATGACGCAGAAGTAATTGACTTTTACTTAGGAGGTCATTAGAGGAGATAAGTGCTGTGCTGCTGAGCCTCTGCTCACCTTTAACCCTTTGATGTCTACATACCAGGGGCCTCCAGATCTAAACAACCATCTGGCCCTCTGCTTTGGTCAAAACTGTGAGATTCAGCGCCTCAGAGGGCCTTGCTGTGGTGACTGAGACGCTCCATGTAAACGTGATCAGGCTGGATCTAGTACACACTTCAGACCCACAACTTATTATTATGTGCTTTTTTTTTTCTTCTACAAACTATGGAAAACACATCCTGGCAACATTGATGACAGTAAGATCCTGTCTTTAGAGTTCTTCATTTGTGATTTTGAGAGGGGGTGAGGGGTGGGGGGGTGGGGTTAGTGACCTGGTGGAGTTTACGTTCTACGATTAAAATCTTACACGTTTTTTATGAACTGATTCCAGTATTTTTTTTTAACTCAATATAATCAAATTGGACTATTTTCATGTCAACAAAATAACAAATAAATAAAAACTGTAGCAAAAAAAACATGAAAGAATATTACATAACTTAAATGTAAAAGTTTGTATCCAGTAAATCTAATAATAATACACGAGTAAATCAATAACATGCATACAGTATTTTACATTTTAAAGTGGCTCGTGTGGTGTGAATTAGTTTATTGTTTTTCACATTTCAAAACCAGTGATGAACAGCTGTTTTGACCTTTTAAAATCACAGTTTAGGGTCTGAATATGGATCTGAGTTGTGAGCAGTTCAACCAAAGGAATTTTTTTGCCTCTCAAATGATTTTATTCAAAGGGTTTTTACAGCCTGTGGTAGTAATGTTGTCTATTATTTCACAATAAAAAAATACAAAAATAAATAAATGAGAGAAAAGTCAGAAAAAATAACAGAGCCACACCTACAGCCTGTTAGTATGTTGTGAGGTTTACTACTTGATCCTTATTCATATCTGGGCAATGGTAACAACTGAGTTTTGCAGAGATGGGCTTGGGTATGTGAGCCCCCTGTAGACATTATATATCCTCAGTAGCTCAGGATACTGAAGTTGAAGCCGTTATTTAGGGTTTACTGCCCCTATATGGCAGAGATACTCATTTTCAAAATCTTTAATCCAACCTTCATAGCAGCACTGACTCAACCTCACACTGTAACATTCACTACAGGCACACACAACTGCATGAGCTCACAATGAATCTGCATCTGCAAGTAAGACAAATGCACTCTGACTTTGTGTTTTTATGATACAAGTTTACACTAAAAAATATAACTTTTTCCTACTGAATTTTTGTCTTGTCTCTTTTCTCCAAAAAAAATAAAAGATGATTTAATCCTGTTTCTAATTTTAAAGTCTTTTTCAAGTATTTTCTAACATCAGGTCTGATCATTTCTACTTCTAGCATTTCTACAAACAGGCTGAAAACGTTTTCTACCTGCATTTACAGATGTTCACTTTTTTAAAGAAATGTTTTTTTTAGGACAGAAATGACTTGATAAAACTTAAAATAGAGATTGCATTCTCAATGTAAAACAAATAAAATAGCTGTTGGGATTTCCGTTAAATGACTGCCAGGTGATTTGTGATGGTCTGCATAAGCACATTTCATTTATAGACCTACTTACACTCCACATTTCTGAAGGAAATAATGTACAAGTAATTCCTCTGACAGCTGTACAGAAGAAAAAAAATAGGATATAATTATATACTACTATTACTAATAATAATAATAATAATAATAATAATAATAATAATAATAATAACCATAATAATAATAAAATATAACCTGCTACCTTTAACTGATAATAAATGAGTGTGATGGAGTAAAATGTGGTGTTTTTACTTTTACTTGAGTGAAGAATTTTCTTTGTGTAACATTAAAACTACATATTACAGTTGGCCATGTCCTCCGCCCTGCCTGCCTGCCTGCCTGCCTGCCTGCCTGCCTGCCTGCCTGCCTACACCCGGTGAAGCGATGCTTGCTGCCCCGCCACCAGCAACAGTCCACGCAGGCTGTGATCTCGTCTCCATGAACTGAGGTGCTTCATAAAGGCCAGTGTGTCTGACCCATCACACCTGCCTCACAGACCTCTAATCTGATGCATGGTGACTTCATTTGATCCTGGCCCTCATTAAACGGAGCAGCATCTTTCATTAGTAACACAGGAAGGCAGAGTGTGACTACAGCGAGCGCACAGCCCAGGTGTTAGAACTGTGAGAGCTGATCTCTTCTTTCTTGTTCGTCTCGGATGTCTGTGATGATGTTTATTCGGATGTGCTAATTGTGCAGCTTTTATCTGTAGGCTACATACATTTAGTTTAACGCTGTATCAAAGCGGGGTAACGATTTACGGACGGAGATTAACGAGTGACTCCAAAAAAAACCAAAGGAAGAAAAAAAAGTGAAACTTTAAATTGTGTCAGCCTGCCCTGTACATTGTATTAGTATGTATTAACACACATTCACTGATCGGAAACAAAACTGTCGAATGATGAACAATATTTTTTTAATTAGATATTTCATACCTGAGGTCACAAATTCAAACATCTGAACATTAAAACTATTCTGCTCCTTTAGAGTAAATACATTTAAATACAAAAGATCTGACGACAAATAAATGGAAAAATGGAAATGTGCACACTTCTAAGCGCACAAATATAAATACTTTTTAAAAGCATTCTGTCATCACTGAAGATTCGATATGTGAAATAAATCAGTGCTCAGAAAAGTAATTCTTTTTAAGAACTGAATAACATGCAGCAGTATATACAACCATCTCCCGCACACGTTTTATAGGATGTAATCATATGTTTTAAACATAATATTTTAAAGTATAAAATATTGCTTCCTATTAAACGAGCTGTTCGCGGCGCTTTAGTTATTTTAAAAATCCAAATAATGTGACACAGCTATGTTCCTCTACTGTTTGCATGTCCCGGTGCATTTTCATTTTGAATATAAAAACAAGGTGGAGACTTACCAATTACAATTTAATTTTAAATTCTCCTTCTACAGCTCTGGATGTCCTGTCGGTTCCGTTTGTGGAAACCCACTAAGTAGCCTTGTTTTCGGGGTGGATGAGTTAATGAGACGGCCGGAGCGGCAGCATGTTCCCTCCGCTGCTGCCAGTTTCCTCCGATTTGAGCTCACAGAGGAGACTGAGCTGTCAGGCACGGCGGTGTGGTGGTGATGGTGGTGGTGGTGATGGTGGTGATGGTGGTGGTGGAAGCTGTGGTCTTGGGACGCCTGTTTGCTCCACTGTTCCGCTCTCTCAGCTGCCGCCGCCTCTTTATTGAGACTCGTACTGGCGCGTCACTCCTCCAGCCCACATACAATAAGTACAACACAATACATCAGGACTGCTGCTCCGCTACACGATCTTCAGGCAGGGGGAAGTCTTGTGTTATCTGCTATTGTTTCATGTGCAGCAGTGGTGCGACGCATGCTCATTGAAGTGGACACAAAAAGTTAGATCTAGAATAGGTTGTTAATCTTTTTAAGAAAGAATCAATTTCCTGACGTTTAATTGCAGGCTAAAATATTCCAGTAAAAAACACATGAGGTCCAGTGTTCCCACACAGCGACCCGCCCCTCTGTGTGTGTGTCGCAGGTATCTTTATTTTAATAATGCACCTAGAAGAGAGACTCCGTCGCCCTCTTGTCAGTGCTGCGCTTTTTTTCCAGAAAAAAAAGAGAAGAGTTAGTATGAGGTGACGGATCTCCACATCTGTCCTCCAGCATGCATGCTCTCTTAATGCTCCTATACCTGTGGAAGACATTTAAAGTCTGATTATTTTTATGTTAGAGCAAATTGATTTATTTAGGGCCTATTTGTAAAATGAAACAGAGATTCCTGTGAGGGCCGTACACTGTAGTATAACAGGCCTTGGCCCTGTGCTGCATGCCTCCTAATGATGCTGCACACAAACCGTAGATATCAATGTCGTATTTCACACGGAAGTTATCAATAGCAACAACAGCAACACTAATATAAATACTAATAATAACAATAATAATGATGATAAAAGTTCAATTATGATTTGAAGCAAACGCTGGAGGAGATGTTGTTTTATTAGTTATTATAATTAATTCAGAATTTATCTTATTTGTTAATGAAAATGTAACAAATAGGAACGTATGTGTATGAAACGTAATTCACTGCAAGAGTAGTTCCCAGGATTTTGTTTGTGGGTGTACATTAGAAGCACTTCAAACAAAGGCTGATTATTTTATTTGATGTCATATTTTATTTGGAGTTTTAGAACACTAAAGACTACTTACAATTTTACAGTTAAAAAAGCAACTCGTCTAACTTAAAGGTTTTTAGTTTTTTAAATAAACGTACATTTGTTTAAAAAGTCTTATCCCTTTATTGGTCTTGTCCCCTCACAAGAATTTTGTGTGTGTGTGTGTGTGTGTGGGGGGGGGGGGGGGGGGGGGGGGGGGGGGGGGGGGGCACTGCATTAAAATAACCATAACAGTCTGGAGGTGTGAGTTGTTTCTATCACAGGTAATGTGAGCAGTGAGGAGCTCCGCATGCAGCTACCATGAACAACAGTGAACAAAATCTGCCATCTGCTGGAGAACCTTTTTTTCTCTCTTTTTTATAAGTAATCAACTTCATCCTAACTTTAAATCCATCTGCTGGTTGTAACACGGCTACTTGAAGCCATGGTTTTCATGATCAGCACAAATGTGAGTGTAAGAGAGGTGAAAGAAATTGATTCTGAAGTCAAATGACTGAAAATGGCATGAAGTGGATTATCTTGGTTTAGTGTGCTCTGCTGTTATTTTATGAGAATTTCAGCAGGACTTGTTCACATTGCATAGCAGTGCCAAGTTTATGAGTACAACCAAAGCAATCCATCACACAAGCTGCCACAGAAGCCCAGCTAACCCCCCTTCTATGAGCAGTACAACACAGCAGCCAGACATCATTTACATTGTGTGAGGGCAGAAGAAGAATACACACTGTGAAGAATGGTTCTGTTGTAAGTGCCCACACAGACACACACATCATGCACATACACACAGCACATCACATCAAGGCTCACTGACCCTCCTCTGAAATGATGTTTACAGATCACTTACACACACTGTACCAGCTGTTTACATCATTTCAGCTGTAATCTAAACACTCAGCAGCCAGAAGGAAACAGCTCATCCAAATGACATCAAACCCTCAGCTCTCTGGCTTTTATATTGTTGTTTTATGTTTTTACCAAAACTTTTATTAAAAAACAAAAACAATTATATGAAAGTGAAAAAAGACAAAAAAAAATTATATTGATGTTGCTTTTGTCACTGATTCCAAAAGATTACTAATACTTCATGCATATGGAATGGAAAGTCAAATTAAATAAATAACAAAAAACCCTGCAAAAGTGACAATAATAATGTATACTTGTTATGAATAAAAAACAATGCTTGAGCTAGTCAATAGTCATTATTTTGACAAAATGATTGTGACCCAGTCAGACTCCCTTATGTCTTTCAGAATATTTAGCCACATTGAGCCACAAGGAGTCACTTACCACAAACCATCCAACACCTTAAAAGGTCCTGAGAACTTATTTCCTTACTATGACTGATGGGATCCGACATAAACACACGATTTTCTGCCAAAGTTTGAACAGCTTTTCTTATTTTACATGAGAGATATTTGTATTTCGGTTGTTTTTCTCTGAGCTCCTCTCTCTGGTTAGAAGTGGGTGGGACTCAGAAAACAGTGATGTCATGTGCAGATGGGGGACAAATTAAAGGAAAAACCTGAATAAATGTGTTGAGAAATATAACAACTGCAGATGCTTCCATACAGGTGCACTGCACACAGTACAATCAAACAAGTGACATCCGATAATGCTCTGTGGCATGTATTAAATGCTGAGCAGGTCCAATTGATTCTGATTTTGTATCAACGTGGCAAGAGGACCAGATGTAAGTGACTTTGAAAGAGGGTTCTTTGTTAGGTCACGGATGGCAGGAGCAACAGTCACAAAGACTGCTCAATAGGAACAGTGACTAAAGTGACATCTGCATTTAGATCTTTGTTAAAGACATCAGTAAATAGGGTTGCACACTGTGGTCAACAGCACAGTTTGATGATCTTGCATTAGTGAGTTATGTGAGGAAAAACAGGAGAGCAACTCTTCCTCAGGTGACTGATGAAGTCAATGTAGAACGTGATCAGACTGTCTCAGCAACAACAGTCCATTGACAATTACATACAGAGGAATATTATAGGGTTGTAGTGCATAAACCTCTCATTACAGAGATGAATGCCCATCTGAGAGTTTAGTGGTACAAAAACCATAGACACTGGTCTACAGAGATGTGGTCTGATGAGTCATCATTCACCTTAGACCAAGAGAATGATACAGGTCTGAATGAGGCCTACAGTGAGGCGATCCGGTGGCTCTGTTATGCTGTGGGGGGCATTTTGCTGGAATGGTTTGGGTCAACTTGTCCCATTACTGGGAGGAGTCACTGCAAATCAATACAAAGTTATTTTGAGTGATCATTATGATGAATCATTTGGATACTGATGGGAGGGGTCTCTCCCAGAATGACAGTGCCCCCAACCACAGGGCACAAGGTGTAACTGAATGGTTTGATGAATATGACCTTGATGTGAATAATATGCTATGACTAACCCTAACCCAATCAAACATCTATGGGAGGTCTTGGACCAACATGTTAGACAGCGTTCTCCACCACCATCATCAAATCACCAAATGAGGGAATATCATGATGGTCAGAGACGTGTAGAATCAATGCCAAGGATCATTGAAGCTGTTCTGGCAGCACGTAGTTACCCAACACCTTACTTATATACTTTATGTTGATTTTTACTTTAATTTGTCCCGGTCTGTATGACTGTGTTCAATCAGGCTTTGGCCACTTATGTGCAGTTTCATTGTTTGGTCAATCAAATCTGATCAAACCACACAGTCCTGATGAAGCAGAGGACCTGAGTTTTGGAGGGTTAAACCAAAAAAACCCAGTATATGAACAAAAGAAAGAGACCTTCCTGCGGAGAAAAAACAAAAGCATGTCATTTCATGTTTGAGTGACAGTGCCCTCTAGCGGCTGTAGTAATTATGACTCAAAGGGTGAAATCTGAAGTAGTGTGATGCAGTGTGATGATAAAAAGCCACAGAGTCAGCAAAAAAAAAAGATCGGAGTGAATGTTGGATAAACCAGATATGGGATTTTAATTTACCACATATGGGACTTGAATATGACAAGAAAGTTTTTCTAACTTTCACTATGAACTAATTTTGATCTTTCCCTAACCCAAACCACATCTTATTTGTGCCTAAAACAAACTCAATCTCATAGTTTTGTAACATTAGAAAACAATAAGATTGAGAAGTCAGTTGGAGCATCTAGCAGCTGTCTGTGATGCTTCCACATTGCCTTCAGCCTCAAGTCATGGTAATTGCTGCTTGTTTGTAACTGTTTTGGAAGGCCCAGACAAATAATGTTGTCCTGCTGAGAGTGGCATTAGATAATAAAACGCTTATGTGTCATTCGGGACGGCAGTTACAAATGATGTATTTAGTTTTTTATGTTGGTGGACTTCCTGAAAATAAAATATTTATAACTACTAAGGATAGAATCAATGCAAAACTCATCAGTTTGAAGTCTTGCTATTTTCAAGACCTGTAGCTAACACATTTTAAAAGTGGTAGCTTTCATGCTCATATACAAGAAGGTAGTTGCTAAGATGTGTCGCCCATAAAGTTGGAATAATTTTGTTGTCAGACACATTCCTCTTTTTATTTTCTATTAATACACATCAGTAATCACCTTTGACCAGGTGCAATGAGATTGATCAATACAATTTTGAGAATATATACACTTTATCTATCAAGAATAAATCACATTTTCACAATCATTTCATGGAAAGAGGTAAAAAATATTTTATTCCAACTTTATGGGCCACCGTGTAGTAAGCAGTTGCTCAGGTGTTGAGATTTGATAGGTATTCCTGGCCCCTCCCTTATCGTGGTGGAGGGGTTTGCGTGTCCCAATGACCCTAGGAGCTCAGTTGTCGTGGGCTTTATGCCCCTGGTAGGGTCTCCCATTGTCCATAACGAACACCATGTTCAAGCATAAGGGTGTCCATATGTGCACTTGGCACCAGGACACCCTAGGCCGCAGTTCAATGATTGACCTTGTAGTCGTGTCGTCGGACTTGCGGCCGCATGTCTTGGACACTCGGGCGAAGAGAGGGGCGGAGCTGTCAACTGATCACCACCTGGTGGTGAGTTGGCTCCGATGGTGGGGGAGGATGCCGGTCAGACCTGGCAGACCCAAACGCATTGTGAGGGTCTGCTGGGAACGTCTGGCAGAGTCTCCTGTCAGAGAGAGCTTCAACTCCCACCTCCGGGAGAACTTTGACCATGTACCGGGGGAGGCGAGGGACATTGAGTCCGAGTGGGCCATGTTCCGTGCCTCCATTGTAGAGGCGGCCGACCGGTCTTTTGGCCGCAAGGTGGTCGGTGCCTGGTGAACACCGCCGGTGAGGGATGCCGTCAAGCTGAAGAAGGAGTCCTATAGGGCCTTTTTGGCCTGTGGGACTCCGGAGGCAGCAGGCAGGTACCGACCGGCTAAGCGGGGGGCAGCTGCAGCGGTCACTGAGGCAAAAACCCGGACATGGGAGGAGTTCGGGGAGGCCATGTAGAACGACTTCCGGACGGCTTCGAAGAGGTTCTGGACCACCATCCGGCGCCTCAGGAGGGGGAAGCAGTGCACCGTCAACACTGTGTATGGTGGGGACGGTGCACTGCTGACCTCGACTCGGGACGTTGTGGATCGGTGGAAAGAATACTTCAAAGACCTCCTCAATCCCACCGACACACCTTCCGGTAAGGAGGCAGGGCCTCGGGATCCGGGCGTGAGCTCTCCTATCTCTGGGGCTGAGGTTGCCGAGGTGGTCTAAATGCTCCTCGGTGGCAGGGCCCCTGGGGTGG